>NC_054383.1:15590000-15890000 GCF_017654675.1 Xenopus laevis
ATTATATAAATGAAAGCACAATAATAATCGTCCATAAAAAGCCAGTAAAAAGCAGAGGCTCCTGTAACTCTGCAAGCAGAGTAAGTACAGGTAAGGGATCCATTATCTGGAAACCAGTTAACCAGAAAGCTCCAAATGGCCATCTCCCATAAACTCCATTTTAGCCAAATAATTACATTTTTAAAAAATGATTTCCTTTTTCTCTGTAATAATAAAACAGTAGCTTGTACTTGATCCCAACTAAGATATAATTAATTCTTACTTGGTTTATTTCATGTTTATATGTTTTTCTAGTAGACTTGTGAATGTATGAAGATCCAATTTACAGAAAAATCTGTTATCTGGAAACCTCCCGGTCCCGAGCATTCTGGATAAAAGGTCCCATATCTGTAATAGACTTTTTAACTCAGAACTAAACGTGGGTGCGGTGTAAAGCTCTGGTGATGGAGGAGGAATTTCCACCCATGAAGAATGCCCAAAAAGCTCAACGGCAGCAATGCTTGTAACCCCAAGATCTGTCCCTTTACCTCCATTCATTCAATCATCCCTACATTGCACTACAGGTATAGGATCCATTATCCGGAAACCCATTTTATAGCAGGTAGGGACAAACAAAGCAAAAAAAAAAGGAAACAATTATACATTCAGTTCTTCATATTTCCAAGACAGAAACAAAGCAATAATAAATATCTAGGGGCTCTTGGATGCGTGCTCCGTATGAAAGTGATGTTCTATCTCAGCCTGGCATTAGAAACTGCTGGGTATTGGGCTTTAAGTTTTGTTTGCTGTGATGAAAAATAAAAGCAAGAACAGTTGCTACACTGCCGCCTCATAAATACATCTGGGAGTGTCGGCAAGTGTCGAAAATATATTAAAAACTTTTCAATAAATATTCATGAAAGTTGCAAAACCCTCTATCACTGGCACTTTAATTATAGCTTCCATTTAAACAGGGAACAAAGTGGGTCAGTTTATGAAGTGACTACCATTCAAGAGCATGGCTGCATTTCAGTTCCAGTGAGTGAAAGCAGAAGAACGCTTAACAAATCTGCACACAAGAACAATTCAAGACGAATATATCAGAAAACAGGGAATTATAGCAAAGACAAAAAAAATGCACATGAAAGGGATAGTTTACCTTTAAATGAACTTTAAGATGACGGTGAGATTCTGAGACAATTTGTATTGGTCTTCATTTTTTATTTATGGTTTTTCAGTTATTCAGCTTCTTGTTCAGTAGCTCTCTACAGGAATGGGATCCGTTATAAGGAAACCCTGTATCCAAAAAGCTCTGAATTATGGAAGGGCCTCTCCCATAGACTCCATTTTATCCAAATAAACCACTGTTTTTACATTACTTCTTTTTTTACTGTAATAATAAAACTGTAGCTTGTACTTGATCCAAACTAAGATATAATTAATCCTTACTGGAAGCAAAACCAGCCTATTGGGTTATTTATCAAAGTCCGAATTTATCTCAAAGAAAAACTCCGACCAAAACCGCACTGTTTTGTTCTGCTTATTTATTAATACACTTTCCAGAAAATTTTGTTTGCGGTAAAAAACATGAAAATACCATTTTCACGATTTTTTCAAATTTTTCACCCGATTCTCAATTTTTTTTTATATTTTTCACCTGAAAACTCAGGTTTCTTATGTTTTTTGCCCGTCAACTCCGAAAACTTCGGGGTATTGCACGAAACCCAGCGCACATCAAAAAATCATTGGGACTTTCCCCATTGACTTATATGCAACCTCGACAGGTCTGAGATGCCAGATTTTCTAATTCGGACTTTTCCATCCTCAGAGTTTAATAAATTGCGAAAAATCCGTGATTTTTTAAAAAAAAAAGTCAGATTTTACATTAAAAAATTCACAATTTTTTTGTGATTTTTGCATTTGGAGTTTAGTAAATAACCCCCTTAAGGTATGAAGATCCAAATTATGGAAAGATCCATTATCCAGAAAACCCACAGTCCCAACCATTCTGGATTTGATATTTTAGCAGCTATCTGGTTGCTACAGTCTTATTTACCCTAGCAGCTCTAACAAAAAAAAAAACAGCATAGCCTCAACAGTTTATGGCTGCTGGGGTCAGTGACCCTTATCGAAAGCTGGAAAGGGGCAGCAGAGAAAGACAAATAATAAAAAAATAATGAAAACCCATTGCAAAGGTTCTAGGAAAAGGGCATTCTATAGATATACTAAAAAGTGAACAGAATATAAGGATATGTGCATAATAAACTGCCAATATATTGTTGCAGATTATCACAGCATGCCACTGGTGTAGAATATTCCAACTAAATTTAGCCCAGAGCTAAGCAGAGCCTTGATTGGATACAGGGGCTCAGACATCACTCCAGTTATTTTTTCGTAAAGGAATACTGTAATTTAAATGACATTTCAATGCTAATGGACCTACCATGCTGTACTTTGTTTTTCTGCAAGATTTCTTTTTTTATAATAATAATCCTTCCACCACACAGAGAAGCCTTCATTTTATAGAGCATTACAAATGCATTACTACATAAAAAGTGGAGTCCTCGTTTCACTAGCACAGAAGGAAAAGCCATTTGTGCTCCAGGGGATGAATATTTTGCAATTTAATACTCCTCTCCTCGTCTATTCACACTGTTTATCCTTACACATACGCTACTTGTAACTGTTCTTTTGAATATATTTATTAAGAGCCAATGTGATACTCATGGGAACTGAACAGCAAGACCCGAGCCACTAAATTCCAAAATGAGCTTGCTGAACTGTTCTCAAGTGACAAATATATATATATATATATATATATATATATATATATATATATATATATATATATATATATATATATATATTTATTTTGTTTGGGTTTTTTCCCCCCCCATTTTTCTTCATGTAAGATAAGTAACTTTGGTGGAAGGTGGTGATGTAGAAGGTATTGGAGCCACCAAGACAAAAATACCAAGAAATGTCCTTGAGAAAGGACTGCTGCATTGAGGGGGAAAAATGTAAAAAAATAAATAAAAAAAATAAAAAAGGGGCAGTACCATTACCCAAAGATACGAGTCTTTGTGTATAGGTACTGGACCACTTATCCAGAATGCCCAATAAGAATTTAAGAACACATTGCCCATTAGACATTGCAATGGTGTGCTGCTATTGTGTTCCATTTTATATTGTACAGGTATGGGACCTGTTATCCAGAATGATCAGGACCTGGGGTTTTCTGGATAAGAGATATTTCCGTAATTTGGATCTTCATACCTTAAGTCTACCAGAAAATCATGTGGTACATTAAATAACCCAAATAGGATTGTTTTGCCTGCAATACGGATTAATTATATCTTGGTTTGGATCAATTACAAGGTGCTATTACAGGGAAAAAAGAAATCATATTTAAAAACTTGGATAAGAGTCTACGGGAGACGGCCTTTCCATAGTACGGAGCTTTCTGGATAATGGGTTTCCGGATAACCGATCCCATACCTGTACTGGTAGGTTGAGCATTTTTTGGCAATGTAGCAGCTTTAACAACAACTTTACTTGTAACATTCAAGATGGTCTCATTGGAATGGATTGTACGATATGTAGGGAATCTAATTTAAAAAAAATGCCTCTGCACTGGTTCCATACAAAGGGAGGGAGGAGGCTTTGACTGTTACCAAGCCAGTGGATCCAAAACGATGGGGATGCCCTATAGGGTCTGGCTCTCTAAACATACATAAATACATTTTAGGACTACCAGTTACAGAAGCCAATTGCTATCAGCCCTTCTTGAATTTCAGCATTCATATACCAGGAACTTGTGTTCTTCCAAAGTCCCCTAATTCAAAAGTCTACCTCTGCAGAGGTAGAGGATCTAGATATTGTAGCCCCCAGCTGTTAGTTTCTCCAGAGTTGATGTAAAGTCAGTTGTTTAACTCCAAGAACTGTCCTGAATGTTTTCCTTCAGGGTTAAAGGCTTCATATTTGACTTCATTTTTTAGGGCAGAATGGAGGAGGTAATAATGCCCATCGCAACATGGCTGCAAGCGTTTGGGAATACTTAATACGAATACAATAAATGGCCTGTAATTATATCGGAGTGTGCAAGCAGCACAGAGCTCATTGTGAAATAAGCTTTAAGTATTAGACCTGTTACTAGGGTTGAAGGCTTCAAGTGGCATCATGTCTGGAAGGGTAAGGTTGATTGCTCCAACCTATTCACTGCCTGAACTGAACTAAGGGAAGACTGAATTTAATTTAATGGATCCAAAATTAAGTCACCAGCCATCCAGTCTTGAATTTCGGCATACTTATACCAGGAAGGAACTTCTACTTTTATAGCAAGTGACAGACAACCTGTAGCCTTGGATATTGTAGAACTTCTACTTGAACCCTCTAGCAACCTTCAACTGCCAGTAGGATTCTGGTAATCTGAAGATCCATAGATAGCCCATCCTTACACTAAGCTCTTAATAGCTACAAGGGTCATTTGGGGTCCAATGAGTGTGATTCTATGTAGAGAATAGACACAAAAAGTCTCTTATTAGGGAAGGAAATGCAAAAGTCGTATGACATCATGGGCCAGGGAAAAAACATAGGATGTTTCTAAAATAAATAATATCAATGTCTCCTTTGTTTCAGCTACCTCAATCAGGGCCGGAATTACATAGTGGGCACCCCTAGTCCAGCTGCCGTTCATCTCCCCTGTCCCCTCCCCTTTATTTGCGCTAATTTTTATCATCGGGATCGGAGCAAAGGGGATTTGCGCAATGGAAATTTAAAAAAACGATTCAGGATTGTATCTTCTATGCATCCCAAGTGTTTCTGAACCAATGTGGGTGTGGTCGGGCAGCATGCCAACCCCTAAAATCCTGCTGCCCTAGGACTTGGGGGCATTTCCACTAATCCAGGCCTGACCTCGATTAGTCTTAAATCTTGCTTTGATAACTGTAAGAAGAGAGCAAAAAAAAAAAAAAATATGAAAACAATAAAGAGCCCTGCAAAGGAGAAGCCATATTTCTTTTGTGCTTTACATATATATTGATCTTAGTTTTAAATGTTACCAATAATCCCCAAATCCCATGCCCTAAATAAATACCCTAAAACCAGACACAAAGACCAGATTTTGTTCTGTACTGGGAGTTTTGACAGTTTTGAAATCAACAATTGTCTTAATCCCTTGCCCCAGGGACATATTGGTTCATTCCAGGGTTTCAGTAAAAGGGTTTTAGTTGTGTTTTGCCCTCACTGTTTCCATTATATTTTATAAAAAAATTTAAGCCTTTCTGTGTAAGTGACATCAGATCGCGGACTCTGCAAAGAAAAATATTTTAAGTGACCCGAGTCCTGCGCGGAACCAATTTCGAAGACCCGGACCCGACCCAAACCCACGACCCGAACAGCAATCCGCATATTTACCCACTTTGATCCGCTACACGACCCGGACTCCACAAATGCCTTATCCGCAACCTGCTGACCACCATCAAACAGGGAAGAGGGTGGGGACATAACCATGTTTTGTAAAACTTTAAAAGGAGTATAATATAGACAATATAACATAAGATAAGAAATGTAGATGATGCCCGCAACCCGCATCTATACCCGCACCTGAAAATCCTACCCTCATTCCGCAAGGGTCCTGCAGTTATTTGTCTGCTCCTATAGGAACAGACTGATATAATTGTGACCCGATAGTGTCATATTAAGTTCTAAATTGAGCAGTGTTTAGGGATTTGGAGAAGATATTCAAAGAGGCAATTTAATTCTTCATGCACTGACCTTGTTAACTCAAAGTAAGTGCTGACCCACTTTAAAAAAGAAGCCGTGTGTTATCTCCAGTTTTTTTATAGGGCACGCTCAGCACATATCTTGCCTCTTTCCTGCCAATGGCACTACCCAAGCACTGGCAACCCACTTACTGAAACAAAGTCAAAGTATGGAAAACACCGGGCACAGTCGGTGCCCATTTTCCGAGGATCTGCTGAAACAGGAACACTCAATAGAAATAAGCGTAATATATGGCTATTAATAAAGGCTGGAGAAGTAATACTGGCATAAAATAAAGAACCAGTAACCGCTCCACCAGATTTCCAAATGAATGAGCAATACAGGCTGGAGTGCCCACTGCTCTTTTGTCAATGATACTCTGGAAAATTCTGCATAATAGATCAGGGCTACACAATAAAACATAATGGGATAATGTTGTTAAAAAAAGAAGAAAAAAAAATTTGCACCAAGTTTGTCATGTTGCTATGGGTTAACCAACCTGTCCTTGGGGCAAAATTATTTGTGTAGGTCTAATATGCAAAGGCTGGCAACATTCTCTTGACGCAAAGAAAAAAAAATTACCTACAGATGGAGAAACCCTGTTAAAGAAAAATGGAAAGGAGTTAATCAAGTGATATGGTGGGACATGGTGAGCCAGTGCATGATAATGTGCTCCAAATGTTTGTCACATACTGGCTGCAAGCATGGCATTTTGACTATATAGCCAAATGTATGTGGAGACCTGATCCTCCAACATCTCATTCCTAAACCAAGAGTATTAATATGCAGTTTCTCCTCGATTTGCTGTTTTAACAGCCTCTACTCTTCGGGCTTGTAGTCTGAACATATGTGGGATAAATTCCAATTAATTCTGTTAGGTTGAGGTCAGGTCTCGACTTCAGTGAAGATCAGTAAAGTTCTCCTCTCCATTTCAACAAACCCATTCTGTATAGACCTTACTTTGTGCATGGGGTGAATTACTATGCTCAAACAGGAAAGGACCTTCCTCAAACTGTCGCCACAAAGTAGGAAGCACTCCTGCAGCCACATTAAATTTTACTCTAGCATTGTTTCCGGTGCCTGGGCTTTTGGGGACAATTTCCTGGAGACTGTTCTTCTTTTCATTATAAAAATCAGTTATTGGACAAGTCGTCTGAGCTACTGCTGGCACAATCTCAAATCCAGTATCTTATCTCTTATTGCCCCCTTCTTTTCATTATAAAAATCAGTTATTGGACCAGTCGTCTGAGCTACTGCTGGCACAATCTCAAATCCAGTATCTTATCTCTTATTGCCCCCTTCCACTGGTGTCAGACTAACAGGCCTATAGTTTTTAAGTTGAGAATGGGATCCCTTTCTGAATAGTGGCACCACATTAGCAATTTGCCAATCGTGGAATCCTAAAAAATGTAGGTTAAGAGGTTTGGCAATCACAGAGCTAAACTCACTTAGTACCCGGTGATGAATACATCTGATCCCGGACTTTTGCTTCCCTTCACATCTTCAACTCTTTTTCGTATGTCCTCCTGAGTCACCCATGTATCAATACTTAAATTATTAGAATTGGGTCTATTAAAAATTAGCTGGTTCCTCAGTTGTGTAGAATATCAGTTCAGAATCTCTGCTTTTTTTCTGCTTCCATTAACCAATTGACCTTCCCATGATAATAAAGGTCCCATCCCTTCTTGCTTCATTTTTTTACTATTTACATTTTTAAAAAATATAATCTGGGATTTTTTTTTACTCTTTACTGAAATACCATTTCCCATCTGTATTTTGGATTGTCTTTATTAGCCTACAGGTACCTAATGAATGTTTAAGCTGTCCTGGGAAGCTAAAATGCTTTAAAAGAAAGTTCTTGCTTAGCAATATCAACAATAACACTTCTGTCAAATAGGGATGCACTGAATCCAGGGGTTTGCCCAACTCAGAGCCCTTTTCAGCAGGCCTGGTCAAACTGAATCCGGGCCCTACAAACAGCAAAGAATGTGCCACGCGAGCACAGTCTGCCCTGGGAAGGATGTAAAGGATTCACCAAATACAGAAAAAAATCTAAGATTTTGTGCATCCCTACAATCAAACCATAAAGGTTTTGCTTTGTGATGTCTTTCCTTGCTTACAAAGGGAATAAACTGTCATGTGTATTTATTAAAGAGATATGGACACCAGAAATTAAATCTTGTTTTTACATCATAACAATGTCTTTGCATGTATTTTATAATGTTGACATAAAAGAATATGCTGGATGACATATTGAAGACATTCCATTCCAACATTTCTGTGTTCAACCCTGTGCAACGCCTTTCCCAGTTATTGCAGAGATGCCCTTATATTTCCAAAGTTTGCATGCCTAAAATGTTGTGTCTTAATTACTCCCTTATAGAGTTATCTCTGAAACATAATCTCAAAGGAGACCATGTTATGATCACTTCTCTCTAAATGCTCACCCACGCATATGCTAAAGATGAATTCAGTATTATTAATTATCAGATCCAAAAGAGCATCTTTTCCAAGAAGGTCCCTGTATTGTCATATTAAATAGTGAATGCCAGGCTGGGGATAGGACAAACATGGGCATCAAAGTGAAGAAGGTTTCCTTTTAAGGTGATGCAGCTCAGGTGCCTGCCAGATAAAAGCTGGGCACCTAGCGTTAATATCATGGATACAAGAGCCAACCAAAGTGACATCTGCCAGGCCTTCAGGCATCAATACCTGGTTCAAGCAAACATAAAAAATATCTATAACTAGGAACAGTGGCAAGAGAGAGAGAGAGAGAGAGAGTAAATAGCAAATTCATCTGCGTATAACTGTGAATACCTGAAAGCCTCAATTGCATTCATTTATAACTATATCTCCAAGTATCCAAATTAAAACCACAGCAATACATTGCACTGGGAGTGTTACTACACAATCACGGCCCTAAATGGGTCAGCAGATTCTATGCCAGCCAATTATAGCTCAATCTGTAGCATGACTGCGGTATAGTATACTTAGTTAAAGAAGATCTAAGCCCAAAATAAATTATTGTAAACTCACCTCAAATGCTCCTCTAAGCACTTACGCAATTTACAGTCATTTTCTGTCATTAATGGTTTCTGAGAGATTAGCAGTTTTAGGCTGCTAATACCAAGCTTTCAGCTCAACAGCACTCTTCCAAAGTCAGAGTATCAGTGACCCCGAGTCTTACCTATCCGCATATTTGTAATTATTTTCACACAAAAAATAGTAACTTGCTTGGTTGGTTTTTCTGGGCAACAGAAGCTTAAACTCCGATTGCAGAAAATAACTTGGAAACTTGTGAGGAGGCAACGCACAATGGGAATTTCAGAAGACTTACATATCGATGTCAGAGATTACTCGAATGGGAAACTGAGACATCCCTTAAAGCCCCCTAATAACTATGTGCCCTTCCTAATGTTTTTGGTAGGATTTGGCCTTTAAATCCTTTAAGAGCAAAGTAGACAAGGGAGATTTTGTTATGACGGTGAGTGACCTGTAGCATATAATTCATTGTTAAACAGCTATTTTTTCAAGGGCAAGTAGATGTTAGGGAATTACAGAAAAAATGGGTCTATATAAAGATATGCGATAATTAGAGTATATGGACATCAGGGGATGTGGGTGAAAGTGTATTGTAAGGCTCAAGGGGGTGAAACAAAGCAACCGTATCATATAGACTGCATTTTAATCAAATACAACAATATTTTTTAAAATGGTTTTCTTTTTCTCTGTAATAATAAAGCAGTAGCTTGCATTTATATTGCAGATGTATTGAAGCAAAACAATACTATTGGGTTTATTACATAAATTACACAAAGTCCCCAGGTCCCATACCTGTAACAACAAACTCATTATCCAGTCTGCAGCCTCCAGCTCTTACTGTACAGGTATGGGACCTGTTATCCAGAACACTTTGGGCCTGGGGTTTTCTGGATAACAGATGTTTCTGTAGTTTACTAGAATATCATGATAACATTAAATAAACCCAATTTGCTGGTTTTTCCTACAATAAGGATTAATTATATTTTAGCTGGGATCAAGTACCAGCTACAGGTATGGGACCTATTATCCAGCATGAGCAGGAACTGGGGTTTTCTGGATACGCAATCTATCCGTAATTTGGATGTTCATACCTTAAGTCTACTTGAAAATCATGTAAACAAGAAATAACCCCAATAGGCTGGTTTTGCTTCCAATAAGGATTAATTATATTTTAGTTGGAATCAAGTACAAGCTGCTGTTTTATTATTACAAAGAAAAAGGAAATCATTTTTAAAAATTTTGAGTAATTCGATAAAATGGCATCTATGGGAGACGACCATTCCTAATTCAGAGATTTCTGGATAACAGGTTTCCAGATAACGGATCCCATACCTTTATTGTTTTATCATTACAGAGAAAAAGGAAAAATTAAAAAAAAAATTGGATTATTTGATTATAATAATATATCTATGAGAGACCTTTCTGTAATTCGGAGCGTTCTGGATAATGGGTTTCTGGATAACGAATCCCACCATTGCAAATGTGATGCCAATATATCACAGAAGGGGTCTCTTGCTTAAATGCCGGTGCTTTCTTTGTTATGAAAATAAATCCAGCGAGTTCTTCAGATTCCAACAGCTACTAAATAAAAGCCACGTGGGCCGGAATGACATGTGGCAGCCAAATGTGCTAATGAATTAATCACTCGTGCTTTTGCCCCCTCTCACCCCTGATGTGCTCTAACCTGGGTGCTTGCCATTAAGCAACGTAAGGAGCAGAGACAGGGGCAACTGTCAAAAATGCCCAAATGTGAATACAGCAGCCTCTCGAAAGATTTAAGGAAAAATCTACCAACAAGCATGGGTAATAGTGATGGGCGAATGTATTTGCCAGGCGCGAATTCGCTGTGAATTTCCACGGCAAGGTGTTTTGAAGGCAAAATGTTGTTGATGTCAATGTTGCTGCCAGCGAATGGACGCAGGTAATTCGATACTTTTTCGGCGAAACGAGACAAATTTGCCCACTAATGGGTAATATTTAAAGGGGTGGTTAACCTTAATATAAAAACATGGTATAAGGTCTTTATTTTTAATGAAGTCAGCAGAATTTTTATTCTTGGCAGGGCTGGCGTAGTGTGGGCAGAATGGGTGTGGTCTGGAATGAATGGGGTGTGGTCTAGACAGACTATAGTGAGGCCAAAAATTAATTACACACTTAAATCTCGAAGAGACAGTATCATTATCATTCACTAAATAAACACAGACCTATTTCCCAAGCCCACAGCATGACTGATCATGTGTTCTGCATAATGAAGTGCATTTCCTGCATATAAATGCCTGCTGAGTTTCTAACTGCCAGATAACAAGGGTTAAAACAATTGTTCACAGGATCCATAGTAACTAAAACAGGCAGCACCTAGTCCCAACACACCGACTATACACCGGCTCTTATAGACAAGGCTGGTGATTGTTTAAGCCTCTTGCCTTTCTCTCTCAAAGACCAACTGCAACTAGCCATTGCCTGCAACATTCAATTAAAAGACTGGTTAATCAGACTGGCAGGGGTTATTTCGGGGGAGCTGTAGGCCTCTGCTTATTTCTGTTTATACATGTAGGATCAATTATATTGTTTAATGTTCTGCAGCAATTAGCCATATGGGTATTTGGCACATGTAACATTCCTCCGTTTGTGGAGAAAAACTCGATACCACTGTGTGCTGCCGGTCATTGACATGAAAGGTGACCAGTGACAGGTAGGTTGTAAATTAAAAATTATTTTGGGGGATTTTGCATTTTGGAGGCAACATTCATTGGAACAACAGACAACAGGTGTTTTTCCACCAGCATATTTAATTTCGGTGTGCTATAGGCCTTAGGCTGGTTGCTAGGGTCCATCTTAACCTAGCAACCAGGCAGTGGTTTGAATGGGAGACTGGCTTATGAATAGGAAAGGGCCTGACTAGAAAGATGAATAATAAAAAGTAAAAATAACAATAAAATTGTAGCCTCACAGAGTAAGATGTTTTTGGTTGCTGGGGTCAACTCCTCCCCACACCCACATCTGTTAGCTGGAATGAGGCAGAAGAGGAAGGCAAATGAATAAAAAAAAAAAAAATATATATATATATATATATATATATATATATATATATATATATATATATATATATATATATATATATATATATATATATATATATATATATATATATATATATATATAAAGACTATTTGAAAACTTGCTAAGAATAGAACACTGTATAAACATAACAAATTAAAGGAGAACTAACCCTTTAAAAGGAGATGAGCCAGGCAACAACGCCACGGCAGTTTTAAAACTTTTTTTTTTAAAAAAGCTACCGCCCAGTGCTAATAAAGATGTGAAAATAGAAATATTAAAAAAAAACAACTGGGAAATTTGGAAATAAAAGGACTCCTTTTTTTAGCTGCTTCTATCTATAAATGGTCGGGAATCAGCCAGCAAGCAGCTGAGTGGCAGGAAAAGACAATTAAATGTTATTGGCAGATAGGGTTGCCACCTTTTCTGGAAAAACATACCGGACTTCCTATATATTTATCTTTTTCTCTATTAATAACATTGGGATCAACCATCATTTTTACCGGCCAGGCCAGGTAAAATCCTGGCCAGCTGGCAACCCTATCGGCAAATAAGTAGCCAGATCTTCCACTGCCAGTACCGAGCGGGAAGCGAAACTTCGACAAATCGCACCCCATGAATTCCAGCACAGCATCTACTGCCACTACAATCCATTTAGTCCCTTGCCAAGAAAACATTGCCCCGTCCCTTTTCTTTACTTTCCCTTTAAGCAATTACAAGCACAAGGGCTCTGTGTTCAAAGAGACGGCTCTTCTCCAACCACCAAGTGAGTGTGTGTGTTTGTCTTCCGCAACGTGGGAGGCTCGATTCTCAGCAAGAGCTTCACACAGCAGATCACCGCAATTTTTCAAAAAATTTTCTGAGCGTGTAGAATTTGTAGCAACAAAACAAAGCGCTGAAGGACACGACACAGAGGGGAGAGTGAGAATACAACCAGCCAGAAAAAAAACTGTAAATTGTTATGGGTGTCACGGCTGGAGACAAGTACTGTGTGTATTAGATTCACCGGTCATGGACTTGACTCCAGAGCTGACATGGGGGTGCTACTATTTTTTGGATTAAAGAAAGGTAAATATTCCTCATCACCGTCTTTTGTGAAAAGGGCTGCAATTGTGGGATAGTAAAATAATATGGGGTTGATAACACTTTACAGATATGGGACCTGTGATCCAGAATGCTCAGGGCCTGGGGTTTTCTGGAAAACAGTCCATTATATTAAATATTATATGTATAATAAATATAAAATGAATTGCAGCTGTACCGGAACAGCAACTTCTAAATCAACACTGCCTGTACTGCATGCTGGGAGTTGTAGTCTCATGACAGACCATTTATTCCTGCTGTATTCAATGTACAAGTAACAACCTACAGTAAGATCATTCACATAAAGAGGTCAAGAGTAAAGATGTAGGACCACTAACTGCAGTCAAACGGTGGTGCCCCAGCTGCTGCAGAACATCCAGACCCAGAATCCACTGTAAGCCAGGTCTGCAAGCAAACCTGGTGGAAGTGTTACCTTATCTACCCCTATTATTTAAGTATTTTGCAACTCCCAGCTTTCCACCAAAAAAAAAAGTCAGTGCATTAAAGAGACGGTTGACCTTTAAATTAATTTTTAGTGTGATGGAGAGAGTGATATTCTGAGACAATTTGCGGTCGGTTTCTTACTATTTATTTCTGTTTTTTGAGTTTTGAGCTTTTTAATCAGCAGCTCTCCAATTTGCAATTTCAGCTATCTGGTTGCCATGGTCCAATTTACCCTAGCAACCATGCATCGGTTTGAATAAGGGACTGGAATATAAATAGGAGAGGCCCTGAACAGAAAGTATTAAAAGGAACAATAACAATACATTTGTAGCCTTACAGAGCATTTGTTTTTTTAAATGGGGTCAGTGACCCCCATTTGAAAGCTGGAAAGCATCAAAAGAAGAAGGCAAATAATTAAAAAGCTATAAAAAATAAATAAATAATAATGACCAATTGAAAAGTTGCTTAGAATTGCCCATTTGATAACATACTAAAAGTTAAATTAAAGGTAAACCACGCCTTTAAGGTAGAGAGCGAGATACTACGCTTCTGGATGAGTGTCGTGCAGATGCGCATTGGGCATCCCCGATTCATAATGACAATGATACACTGTGGGGCAAATTTACTTATGGTCGAATATCGAGGGTTAATTAACCTTTGATAATCGACTGCCGAATTGAAATCCTTCGACTTCGAATATCGAAGTCGAAGGATTTAGCGCTATTCCTACGATCGAACTATTGAAGAATAAGGATTTTAATCCATCAATCGAAGGATTATACTTCAATCAGAAAATTGTTAGGAAGCCTATGGGGACCTTCCCTATAGGCTAACATTGGCCTCGCTAGGTTTTAGGTGGCGAACTAGGGGGTCGAAGTATTTTTTAAAGAGACAGTACTTCGAATATCGAATGGTCGAATAGTCAAACGATTTTTAGTTCGAATCGAAGGTGGAAGTCGAAGTAGCCCATTCGATGGTCGAAGTAGCCAAAAAAGAACATTCGAAATTCGAAGTTTTTTTCCTCTATTCCATCACTCGAGCTAAGTACTGTAAATGGGCCCCTGTATGTCTGATTGGTAGACCAACACTGCAACAATATATCTGTGCTCTCTACACAATGTGAAAGGAGATACGTGTGTGTAAACTGTGTGTGTAGAGCTCCTTCCTGAGCACAACTGGTGCGGCCATCAGAGCGTGTAGAAGCACATACAGACACCAGCCTGTTTCCGACTCTCTAAAGGTGTGTGTTATTCCGTTTGTGAGCACAGGCAGCACAGCATCAACGTGTCTGTACTACAGAGTGATATTCAGAGATAATTTGCAATTGGCTTCAATTTTTTTAATTATTTGTGGGTTTTGAGTTATTTAGCTTTTTATCCAGCAGCTCTAATTGCAGTTTTCTCAGTCTGGTTGCTAAGGTCCAAATTACACTAGCAACCATGCTTTGAATTGAATAAAAGACTGTGATATGAATAGGGGAGGGTCTGAATAGAAAGATGAGTAATAAAAAGTAGCAATAACAATACATTTTGTAGCCTTACAGTGCATTTCTTTTTCATGTGGGGTCATTGACCCCCATTTGAAAGCTAGAAAGAGTCAGAAGAATGCAAATGATTCAAAAACTATGAGAAATAAAAAATTAAGACAAATGGAAAAGTTGTTTAGAATTAGCCATTATATAATATACTAAAAGTTAATTTAAAGGTGAACCTCCCCTTTATTTTTTGTGGTCTTTCTTTAAGCCTTACAGAGCATTTGTTTTTAGATGGGGTCAGTGACCCCTGTTTGAAAGCTGGAAAGAGTCAGTAGAAAAATGCAAATAATTAAAAAAAACTATACAAAATAAATAATGAACTTTGTCTAATTTTTTGTATTCCTTATGTTATCTGATAATTGTATAACTTTTAGCATTATCGCTAAACTCCAAATATGCTTTTATATAACTATTGACCACTGATCTGCATCATTTTCATGATATCTGTATGATTCCCTTATGTTACCAGCGTGGATTATATAAGACTAAAACCAATAAAAATGTATTGAGAAAAATTAAATAATGAAGACCAATTGAAAAGTTGCTGAGAATTTACCATTCTATAACATACTAAAAGTTAACGTGTTTACATATTTTATTGATATACATGTCCTAGTGAGTTTAAACTACCTCGAGGGGTAGATATTTGAGCCACTGGCTCAATCCCATAGGGAAACACAGCAGTAGCAGGGTGGGCCCCAGCACAGTACCCAGAATTATACCAGTGTGGGTTCTGATCCACTAACACAGTGAGACGCAGTGGTACCAGTGTGGGCAGCAGCACAGTTCTATACTTATAGTGGACACTATCACGGTCATTAGAACAGAGAGACAAGCACAACGAATGGCATTTCAATGGGGAAGAACAAACTGGGGCTCGTTTATAAACACTGGGCAAAACTGGGCAACTGCTTAGTAACCCATAGCAACCAATCAGTGATTAGCTTTTTTCAGTCAGCTGCAGGGTGAAAGCTGAAAGCAATCGTCTGAATGGTTGCTAGGAGTTACTGCCCAGGAGCAAATTCATACAGGCAGTGGGTGCCATGCAGGAGGTGTGATATCTCCTTCCTCAGGTGCCCACACACACAGTATTATAAGAGGACACCGTCGTACCAGTGTGGCCCTCAACTCAGTAACAAAGTCAGACAAGTTGTGTCTATATAATACACCAACACTGCACCATAATTATACCAATGCCAGCACTGGTACAGCTGCATAGTGAGACACAGTACCAGAGTCTGGGCATAGTTCATAGCTGTGATGATACAGACACCAGCACGGCACCAAAGTGATACACGGTTGTACCAGTGTGGCTCCCAAAACAGTAACAGACACGGTTGTAACACTGAACTCACACAGCAGTAAAATTGAGGCACAGTTGTGTTATTGTGGATACCGACGCATCAGCATAGCGCGACAACGTTGTGCCACAGTGGGAAGCGGCAGAATAGTGAGACTCAGTAGTACCACACAATAGAGTATCACAGTGAGACACATTAGTAACAAACAATACAGTAAGACATTGAGACACAGAAGTGCCACAATACAGTATGTACAATATGACAGTGAGACACAGTATGACAGTGAGACACAGTAGAGCCACAATACAGTGAGACACAGTATGACAGTGAGACACAATATGACAGTGAGACACAGAAGTGCCACAATACAGTATGTACAATATGACAGTGAGACACAGTATGACAGTGAGACACAGTAGAGCCACAATACAGTGAGACACAGTATGACAGTGAGACACAATATGACAGTGAGACACAGAAGTGCCACAATACAGTATGTACAATATGACAGTGAGACACAGTATGACAGTGAGACACAGTAGAGCCACAATACAGTGAGACACAGTATGACAGTGAGACACAATATGACAGTGAGACACAGTAGAGCCACAATACAGTATGACAGTGACACACAATACAGTATGACAGGGAGACACAGTAGTGCCACAATACAGTGAGACACAGTATGACAGTGAGACACAGCAGAGCCACAATACAGTATGTACAATATGACAGTGAGACACAATATGACAGTGAGACATTATGTGACAGTGAGACACAGTAAGAGAGAGATTGTGTAGTTGTTACTCACATCATCAAACAAGGTCCCCACGTTGGCTGTAACGAGCAGGATCCCGACCCCAGGAGCAGCTGATTTCCCCGCCATAATGCCCCGAGCCCAGCTGGGTGCTGCTTGCGGGTACCGGGTAGTGCCACGGGCCGATACGAGTGAGAGGAGAGCGCGGTGGGGGCAGAGGTGCAAGTTCGGGGCGGTGAGTAGAAGAGAGAAGCTGCCGGGGGGTTATCGGGCGCACATAGTGTTCAGCAGCCACAGCGGTGCGTGATCCCCGGAGCTCATTGGATGCCTGTGTGTCCTGCTCATCCCCCGACTCTCCTACATTCGTCTGCCAGCAGCCATAGCCGAGCCGACCCCGGGGAAAGTTCCTTGTGCCGCTGCTCCGTGTTACTGCCGTCTGATCCAGGAGCTCTGCAAGTTTCTCTCCCCGGGAGGGGGCGGGGAGGGAGGAGGAGCTTGCGGGGCTGCTGGGGGGGATCCCGGGCTGGGAGATAAAGTACAATGCCTCGGCGGCCTCGGGCTTTCCCTGAGCTCTAGATCCCGTAGCCTCTTTCGCTCCTCCTGCAGCGCCGCGGGGACTGACCGGGGGGCACAAGGACCAGCGTGTTCTTGCTCACGTGACGTCACGACACAAGCTGACCCCGCCCCTTTCCGCGTTTAAAGCGGCAATGCATCGAGCGCGGGGAGAGAGGCAGCCTTGTAGCAGCAGCGACCTGTGCGGCCAATAATACCGGCTATTTATACATTCAGCACATATCGCTACTCCTACCCTACACCGTTACACCATTTGTGTTTCTTCTGAAGCTTTTCTGCTTGGAATGTAAACTGGTTACTAGGGTCCCTCTCTTCCTGGCAACTGATCAGCTGTTTGACGAGACTGCATAAGTCAGAGGAGAATGCCCTGTTATAAGAGTGCGAGGAGTTTGTGTTTTTATCTCCTTTTGTGCCTGGGTTTCCTATAAGTGCTCCTGTTTCCCCCCATGTGCATTAGATTGTAAGCGCCTATGGGGCAGGGACTGATGTGAATGATTGTTCTAAAGCTCTGCTGATTAGTGGATACTGTGTAAATGAAGAAGAAGAATAAAATAATTCAAATCGGTCCCTGTCCCAGAGGAGCTGGGAAACACTAAAACTAACTATATTCACATCTCCCATGCACAGGCTACTGATGGGTTTGGCTGCTATTAAAGATTTTTGTTTTCACCTTTCAATTAACCTTTAGATTATAGAGAGGGATATTCTGAGACAATTTGAAATTGGTTTTCATTTTTTATTATTTGTGGTTTTTAAGTTATTTAGATTTTCATTCAGCAGCTCTCTAGTTTGCTATTTCAGCCATCTGGTTGCTAGGGTCCAAGTTACCCTAGCAACCATGCATTGATTTGAATAAGAGACTGGGATATGAATAGGAGAGGCCTGGATAAAAAATGGAGTAATAAAAAGTAGCAATAACAGGAAATGTGTAGCCTTACAGAGCATTTGGTTTTTAGATGGGGTCAGTGATTTGAAAGCTGCAAAGAGTCAGAAGAAGAAGGCAAACAATGAAAACATTACAAAAATATATAATAAAGGCCAATTGAAAAGTTGCTTAGAATTAGCCATTCTATAACACACTAACGTGAGCCACCCCTTTAAGGAAATAGAAACCTTCACCGCTTAGCTTTTACAGAACTACAACTCCCATACATCCCTGCAGCTCTTGTATTCCTCTGTTGTTGGACTTCTGGGAGCTGTGCTTCAGAAATAACCTGAAAATCACATGTTGTGGATTTGTAAGACAAGTAATCACAAACCTGTAGTTGAACTACCACTTCCATCAGCCCTTGAGAGTCTTAGCATTTTTGGTGGAATTGTGGGAGTTGTAGTTCAAATCCATGACCGCTGCAAGCTGTACCAGCACTTGTGTGTCTGTGTGTGACAGTGGCCCTGCTGCGCAGAATAAGATCTGACATTAGAAATAAACTATTTAATAAGGGCAGGGGCATACAAATGTTTGCCTTCATGTACAATTAGCTGGTGCAACTAACTGGTGCAAAACTGTAGGCAAATTGTTAGGTGTTAAAGAGCAACATACATAACAATTGCACCCAGATTGCCCCACAGCGTGCAGAGTTTCATAGTGTTATATGTTGTGATATATTAAATTTAACACTGGTTTTCAGCAATTTTGGGCGAAACACTGAATTATGTGTATGAGTATAGGGAGACCTGCCCCATATTTTGTACTTTGTTCCTTTTAGTGAATGAGACCCAGAAAACACATTTTTAAGAAAAGACGCCTCCAGTGCATAATACATTTATAGCTCTGTTGAGTTTCTGAACTACAACCCCCAGAATTCCTCAGCTGTGAAAGGCAAAGCATCAAAAAGGCCCTCTGCTTGTAGAACCTGATATTGCAGCAACATGTTCCAATATTATTTTAAAGGGACAGTAAGACTAAAAAAGTAAAAATAGTACATAGATTTTATCAGTTTTTTTTCCGGCATATGCTAAGTATTTTTTTTTTTGAGGGGGGGGTGTGTGTGTACGTCACTCCTTTGTGTTAGAAAGAATTCTTATCCTAGAGAGGTGTTGAGTGTCACCAAAACTATTAGTCGTTGTTTATCATTTCTAAGGGCAGAGACACACGGTCAGATTCGGGGAGATCAGTCGACCCAATGATGAATCTTCTCTTCTTTGGGGGCGACTAATCTCCCCATTGGCTAGAATGTAAATTGCTGGCGGGATG
Organism: Xenopus laevis; assembly: GCF_017654675.1. NCBI lineage: Eukaryota > Metazoa > Chordata > Amphibia > Anura > Pipidae > Xenopus > Xenopus laevis. The sequence continues at coordinate 15,609,728 of NC_054383.1, forward strand.
GCACTTAGAGCGCTGCGTTTTCCGAAGTCGCCCGCAGTTTCCTTGTGAGGCAACTTTGGAAAACGAAGTGCTCTGAGAGCCATCCCGCCGGCGATTTTCATTCTAGCTGGTGGGAAGGCAGTTCAGGGAGATTAGTCGCCCCGAAGAAGAGGAGATCTGTCGCCAGGCAACTGATTTCCCCGAATCTGACCGTGTATCTCTGCCCTAATGCGCTAAAATGATATTTATTCTATGTATTCAATCTGTGACACATTATTATTATGCATAATATATAGGCGGGACCAAAAAACAACAATGTAAAATGAGGCAGGAGTGCCCATACTTTACTAACTTTAGTAATGCAGGGTCTATTTTTAGTTAGGATGCACCGAATCCAGGATTCGGTTCGGGATTTGACCAGGATTCGGTCTTTTTCAGCAGGATTCGGCCGAATCATTCTGCCTGGCCAACCAAATCCAAATTTAAATTTGCATATGCAAATTAGTGGCAGGGAGGGAAATCACATTACTTTTTGTCACAAAACAAGGAAGTAAAAAATGTTTTCCCCTTTCCACCCCAAAAGGATTGGGGTGAAGGATTCGGGGGTTCGGCCGAATCCAAAATAGTGGATTCGGTGCATCCCTAATTTTTAGTGATGTTGTCCCATTATGATCTACATCCATTTTGTTAGCATTCTGTTCCATGAAAAATATTACTTAAATATTGGTTTATGAGAAAATGTATATTGTTATATTCAATAAATAATTATTTCTTATATAACTTTAATGTAATAAATATCTGAATTAAAAGAATGAAATAGGGGGGTAATATAGACAAGCAGTTTGTTGGCAGTGTCTCCAGATCTACTGATCACCAGATAAAGGTCTACTCGTAGATACTGATCTACCTTTTGGGCACCCTGGTGTAAGGGATCTTTCCTTAATTTGGATCTGTATACCATAAGTATGCTAAAAATCGTTTTACCATTAACTAAGGTTGTTTTGCCTCCAATAAGGATTAATTATATCTTAGTTGGAAACAAGTACAAGAAAGGTACTGTTTTATTATTACAGAGAAAAAGGAAATCATTTTTAAAATTTGAGTCAATGGGAGATGACCTTCCCGTAATTCAGAGCTTTCTGAATAACAGATCCTATACCTGTACTTTCATTCTGATCACTGCATAATGAACTAATGCAGGCCTGTTTTTCCACAGAGCTGGATGTGGCCCTCCAACTAGATTGCTAAAGAGCTCCTCTGATCCTATTTTGAGACATCATCATTTCATTAGAATCTGCCTCCATATCTGTAATAATGTGTAATAACTGGCGGGGAAATTGCTAAACTGGTGCCTCATTATCAAATCTGACAGCTGCTCTCCCACAGCAGGGATGGCTTTAGAGTAGAGTGTAGAAGCCTTGGGCAAGTATTATATGTTGCATATTTTTGTTACATCAAGGATCTTTATCCTGCAATGCTGAAGCACAGCTGGTGAGTTTCAGGTTGGGCATCCCTGATTAAAACCCTGTTGTTTTCCACCCTACAAAAAGCCTTACTACATTTTGGGGCCCACTGTTTCTTAAAGGATTGTTCACCTTTGAATTAACATTTAATATGATGTATAGAGTGATATTCTGAGACAATTTGCAATTGCTTTTCATTTTTCTTATTATTTGTGATTTTTGAGTTATTTAGCTTTTTATTCAGGTGCTTTCCCGTTTCTGGGGTCCAAACTACCCTAGCAACCACGCACTGATATGAAGAGGCTTGAATATAAATAGGAGGGGGCCTGAATAGAAAGATGGATAATAAAATGTAGCAATAACAATAAATAGACAAATGGAACATTTGTTTTTAGATGGGTTCAGTGACCTCCATTTGAAAGCTGTCAGAAGAAGGCAAATTAGAAATATATAGGGCGTGCACACTCACAAAATGATCATTACCAAATTCACACTGTGGTATTTTTAAAAAGCTTTTTTATATGTAATATAATTGCATTTGCAAACTTACACGATCAATTTGAGTACAGAGTATTTGCATATTAAAAAAAAAAGGAAAAAAAGCATTTTTTGAACATTTACATACCACCAATCCGCAATACGTATACCAAGTCAAACAAGTGAGCAGACACCATTGCCAGAAATGAGAATCACCCCAAATTATTCATAAACTATGAAAAATCAAGGCCAGTTGAAAAGTTGCTTAGATTTAGCCATTCTATAAGATACTAAGGGGGTTATTCATTACATACCTCCCAACTGTCCCGTTTTCAGTGGGACAGTCCCCCATTTTGACAGCTCAACCCGCAGTCCCGCGTTTGTACTGAAAAGTTCTGACTTTCTCTGCCCTGAACAGCCAGAAAACGATACAAAGTTTCTAAATTAATTGGCAGAGAGCCCAGAACAGCCACAGGTGCAACTAAGATACTTTGTAACAATTTTGAGATATGCAAATAAGTAATTGTAACAATTTAGATAAGGAGGTTCCTTGGGAAAGTTAGACTCACAGCTTAAAAAGCAATTCCCCTTCATTAGCAAAACTGTAATAAATGAAAAAAACACAGAAATAAGCTCAAACTTTCATAAGCTGCAAAATTTTGTGAACATGGTTATTACGTGCACCAACTTTTTTTTGTCCCCCTTTTTATTTACAAAATGTTAGGAGGTATGTTATTAAAATTTGAACGTTAAAATTGAGGGGGGAAAAAACTGAATTTTTCTATATTTATTATACCCCGATGCTGCAAAAAGCCTGAAAAATTCAGGAAAAAACCCAATAAATTTGAGTGATTCGGGTTTTTGTTCGACTTTACTTTTTTTTCCGTTATGCGATTAAATTAAATTACATAAAGTTTTTTTTTATAAATAAGCTAAAATCGGGCATGGGAGTTTGGTAGTGTATTTTTTTAAAATAAAATATGAGATAAATAAATTCATATTTTAATAAATAACCCCCAAAAAGGAAACATAACCACCCATTTAAATTCAGCCCCTAGTCCAGAGCTTCTTCTGGCTGGGGATGCTGGGAACTGTAGTTTATATAGTGAATAAAGTACCCCCTCTTGTAAAATATAAGGATATTATAAGTTACTGAGGAGTTTCATGACCATATAAAAACACGAGGCCGAAGGCCGAGTGTTTTATACAGGTCATGGAACTCCGAGGTAACTTCTAATATCCTCATATTTTGCAACTGGGGGTACTTTAATTATTATAATACACAAATTTTAGTGAGTCATGTGACAGAAATGACATCACAACTCACCGTTTATAACTGATGACATCACTACTCACCGTTTATAAGGATATAATTTACAGGATATTCATGGCTTTTGTGTATTATATCAGTTATAAAACAACCTACACACTGCAACTGGATTAAAGGGCAATTTATTCTGACAAACCTGACTTTACTGATTAAGCTATGATGGAATTAAGTGTTTTTGGGGCACTGACCAATCTTTGACCAATTTTTATTTCTAGAAATGTAAAATCACTGACACATAAACTACTCTTATCGGATTCCAAAGTAACTGTGAGTCAGACTACTGAGAATACTGTGGCGTAAGAAGTTTGTTATGCAACCCCTCAACCAAGCCTGAGTCATAGGAGAAAATCCAGGTAAATATCTTATTATTTGTATCAGAAGGAGCCAATCCTAAAAGGTGTAATCCCATTGTAGCCAATGGAAAAACCTTTTTATTATGGAAAAAAAGTTCTATTAATTTTTTAACTATTATTTTATTCATGTATATTTACAGTATATGTGTATATTGCAATATTAATATACATGTAAAAATTAGAAAAATACTTTTCAATCAGTGTACACAATTTCGGCAAATCTTTTATATAATTTTATGTTTCTGATCTAATGTTTTATACAGATATGGGATCCATTATCTGCAAACTGTTATCCAGAAAGTTCCAAATTAATTACAGGGCCACATCCCAATTACAAGGCCATCTCCCATAGACTCCATTTTCATAAAAAAAATTAGAAAATGGTAAAAAAAAAAATATTTTCTCTCTGTAATTACAGATCAATACCTTGTACTTGCTCCCAACTAAGATATTATTAATCCTTAGTGGATGCAAAACCAACAATTTGCATTTGGTTTTCATTTTTTATTATTTGTGGTTTTTGAGTTATTTAGCTTTTTATTCAGCAGCTCTCCTTATTTTATATACTGAACTTATTGCACCAGCCTAAAGTTTCAGCTTGTCAATAGCAGCAATGATCCAGGACTTCAAACTTGTCACAGGATTTAATTTCTGGGCGCCCCTAGGCCGCGCTGTCCGACCAGGCGGCCGCGCGGTCCTAGGGCCCGCCTTCCCAGCGCGCCGGCGAAAAAACGCCGGCGCGGCTGGTGTAGTTGAACGGGGACGGGAACGTCCTCATAATGCGGCTGGGCGGCACGCCGCCCATATTTTTTGCCGCCCTAGGCCCGGGCCTATGCGGCCTTGCCGCAAATCCGGGCCTGGTCACAGGGGGTCACCATCTTGGAAAGTGTCTGTGACACTCACATGCTCAGTGGGCTCTGAGCAGCTGTTGAGAAGCTAAGCTTAGGGCTCGTCACTAATTATCCAGCAGAAAATGAGGTTGGTCTGTAGTATAAGCTGATGGCACAGGTTTGCTGATTATTAAATTCTGATGCTAATTGCACTGGTTTCTGTGCTGCCATGTAGTAATTATCTGTAATTTTCTCTGTAAGAATAAAACAGTATATTTTACTTGAGCCATATATATATATTAAGTAAAATATTAATATATTAATTAATATATAATTAATTCTTATTGGAAGCAGAACCAGCCTATTGGGTTTATTTAATGTTTACATCATTTTCTAGTAGACTTAAGGCAGTGGTCCCCAAACTTTTTTGGCCCGGGACCGGTGTAGAGCCAAATTCTTTTTGCAAGGACCGGGTGAGAGGGTCGGAGGGGTCTGGAACGCCGGCATCCAATTTGGCACACTGTGTTAATTGTCCCCTAGGCTCAGCAGCCCAGTCCAAGACTGTCCAGTACCGGGCCGCGGCACAGTGGTTGGGAATCCCTGATTTAAGGTACGAAGATCCAAATTACGGAAGACCTGTTATCCAGAAAACCTCAGGTCTTGGCCGACCTGTGCACTCCCTGCACTACTGGATCAAAATGCCACTTCTTTCTTCCCACTATATAACTTTCCTGCAAGAAACTCTATACACAAAGTACAGACAGGAAACCTAAATGAAAACACAACCAAAAAGATAACACACCAAATGCTGCTTTTAAAGTTTTGGGGAAATGTTTACTCTATAGTGTTGGTAAATTAATAACAAACCTTCCAAGGATAGCAGTACATGTATAAAACCAGTTATCCATACCTTAAGTCTATTAGTAAATCATATAAACATTAAATAAATCCAATAGGCTGGGTTTGCTTCCAATTAGGATTAATTATATCTTAGTTGGGATCAAGTACAAGGTATTGTTTTATTACTACAGAAAAATAATTAGCAAAAATAATTGGAAAAAATAGAGTCTATGGGAAACGTTTTTTCCGTAATATGGAGCTTTCAGCATAATGATCCTATACCTGTACTGTATATACAGAATAGAAATGTCACAGTATAAAGCTGATTAGTAATTAATACATGGCAGCACAGAAACCAGTGCAGTTAGCATCAGAATTTAATAATCAGCCCTTTCTGTAATCCAGAGCTTTCTGAATAACAGGTTTCCAGATAACAGATCCCATACCTGTACTACTAATATATAAATCTTGAATATAACATTTGTGAGCAGACCAGCAGAGAAAGTGATAGAGAATGGGACAGAAACATCTCCATGCCCCGGAAACCATATGTTCTTAAAAGGCTTTAATTATCTTTACTGATTACAGACTGTCTGTGTTTTGTGGGAGAATACTAGGCTGGTAATGTGTGTCAGATGTATGGTATGGTATGTAGAAATAACACAGATCTGGCCTCCTATGGAATGTAGCTCAGAGAAAAGACAGCAAATGCATTCTTGACCAAAAAACAGGTTCCATTTTGGAACAATATTAAAAGGGCTGTTCAATTTTGAGTTAACTTTTAGGGCTCTTACTCACTGGCGTTCTGACCTGCGCTCCCCTGCGTTCCGTTTTTGGCGTTCAGCCGCAGGGGAGCGCAGGAATAGACGCATGTCATTATTTCAAATGGGGCTGTACTCACTCAGGCGCGTGTAGGCGCCGAACGCAGGAAAAATGCAGCATGTTGCGTCTCAACCTGCGTTCGGCGCCTACACGCGCCTGAGTGAGTACAGCCCCATTTGAAATAATGACATGCGTCTATTCCTGCGCTCCCCTGCGGCTGAACGCCAAAAAACGGAACGCAGGGGAGCGCAGGTCAGAACGCCAGTGAGTAAGAGCCCTTAGTATGATGTAGAGCAGTGCTGTCCAACTTCTGTGCTACAGAGGGCTGGAATTTTTCTGACTTACATGGTGGAGGTGTAATAAAAAACACTCACCCTGGTGGTCCAGTGGTGCTGTGGGGACGCCAGCCACGACGCTCCTCTTCGGCCGCCATTTTGGATACTTAGGGCGCGCGCCCGTGTCTCTTTCCTTATATTGAGGCGGATGCGCTGGCGTGAGGACGCCGGCGCGCAACAGCGCAAAAATCAAGCGCTATATAAGGCTCATTCGGGCCTCATTATAGGATCTTGTTCCTGGTGCTTCTGTGCTATTGAGCTTCTAATTTATATGTATCTTGATTCCTGTTGTGACCCCTGCCTGGCTATTGTCTATCCTGACTTCTGAATCCTGACCCTTGCCTGATTACCGACTTCGATTCTGCTTAACCCTTCTGATTGACTTCCTGGTTTGACCCTCGCCTGCCTGACTACATTTACCCTCGCCTGCCCCGACCCGGCCTGATCTGACTACTCTATTGCCTAACGCCTTGTACCACGACCTTCTGCCCAAAGACTTTGTTTACAGTTGTGCCCCTCTGCCTGTCTAGAACCCCTCGCCTTGCACCTCTCGTTTTAAGACCTGGCGGCATCTGAGTAGCTGAGGGCTCCTCCCAAGGCCAAAGGCAGCTGCTACAGGCAGAAGCACGAGCCAAGACCAGGGTGCTTGGCATCGGTTCTAGATTTAGGGTGCCAACCGTTACAGGAGGGCTGATAACTGAAGCCACTCCCTGTTTTTAAAGTACACCCACTTTACACTACACCCATGTTACTTAAAAGAACATTTAAGACCATGTCCACATAATGGTTGTAGCACACCAAAAAAATGGTTGGTCCAAATCACCCGAGCAACCATGCATTGATTTGATTAACAAGCTGTAATATGAATAGGAGAGGGTCTGAATAGGAGGATGATTAATAAAAAGTAGCAATAACAATAAATTTGTATCTCTACAGAGTATTTGTTTTTAAATGGGGTGAGTGACCCACATTTGATAGCTGGCAAGAGTTAGAAGAAAAAGGTAAATAATTCAAAATCTGTAAAGAATAAATTATGAATACCAATTACACAACTTGGTAGTAAGAAGCTTTAGGATCTGATAGATCATTTTAATTATCGCCTGTTGTCCCCAGGGAGGTGCTGCTTGTTAGCTCCCTTGGGGCAGAGAGTCTAGAAGATGTTGGGAATTGAACACCATGCATGAATGTGCAATCGTATTCCCCAATTAACGGATTTTCTTTTTGTTTTTTTAATTAGTCTCATGTGTGTATGTATTTTTTAAAGGGGATGTTTGTATTATAATGAATATGTTTTAGTTTTATTGCCTTATCTGCCACTGGGGAGAAGAAGTTGAGGGACTTCTGGGGTGCCCTATATAAAGAATCTCCCCCTCTGCTGAATACCTTTTATTACATTACCCCACATATTAAAGCAAAAGCTAGTGCTCTATTTTAAATTTTACTCTGAAATCATATTTGAGCATGCAACATGGTCTAAATCAGCAGCAAATTGCCTGAGCTAGGATCTGGGGCTCTTGATGATTAAATGAGAGTATTCCTATGCCTGAGAAATAATACATTCAGAGCTGGATTATTAATAGGGCGGATGGAGCTGTAGCTTCAGGCCCATTGTAAAAAATAGACTATAAACATCAGGAATGTTATGTTCTAGGCACAGATAGATGGGCCCAGCCAATAATATTAATTATTACCATTGTTCAGACACAATTACCTATGCCTGTGTGTTTTCCTGGGAATTTATGAACTAATGTAAGGTAAACCCTAGCCATAAAAGGTTTATCAGTCCACTGAACCAAATACAATAACAAGATAGCATATGCAGGAGAGCAGGAAGAGCTAATGGAGTTAAAGTGATTTTTTCCTTTCTCTGCCTCTCTTGATACAACCTGCTGCGGGTGAAGGTGGTAGGCACCCATGACAATGCATACATGAGCACCCAGCATTCCCTGTAAAGAACCAAAACAAGGGGCCCAATGCAGGGCTGGGGAACAGACTGAAGGCCAATCATGTTAAGATTTATAGGGGAGCAATATTCCTGGAATTATAATATAGCTATGATACAGTTAACATCATATTTCAATATATTATATTATTATAATCTAAAGGCAAACAACTGGCTGGATATTTGCAGAAGCTGGTGGGAATAGAGTTGAACATGCTTTTCTGGGTATAAAACCTTTGCAGGTTCATTTCAGAGGCTTGTGTGTTTGAACAGGATTAACAGAGCATCCCTAATGATATCCGGTGATCCCTAATGGCACCTGGTTATACTGGTCTCTGGCACAAGGAAACAATGACAAATCTAAATTGCATCTGAGCAACTGGTGTCCTGACGGGATTAAATGCTGTGTTTTGCCTAATAACAAAGAGCAGTGCTGAGCGCATGGTAATGAGGAATAATTAAAGTGACTTGTGCTTGGACAACCTGGTGGCAGATTATAAACGGGGAGGATTTTAGTGCTGCAGATAGTATTTATAATGCTGGTATTGGAAACTGTGCCATTGGGGATTTTGGGACACCCAAGAATACAGAGGGCCTTCTAGGATATTAACTTATTTATACTTTCCATGTTTTCTGTTTCGGGATACATGGTCCTTAAAGGAACAGTAACCTCAAAAATTGAAAGTGTATTGATGTAAAGAAAATATAATGCATTGTTGTGCTGCACTGGTAAAACCAGTGCATTTGCTCATTTGCTTCAGATACTCTACAATAGTTTATATAAACAAGCTGCTGTATAGCCATGGGGGCAGCCATTCAAGCACAGGATACACAGTAGATAACAGATAAGTACTACTATAGTTGATATAAACAAGCTGCTGTGTAGCCATGGGGGCAGCCATTCAAGCACAGGATACACAATAGATAACAGTTAAGTACTACTATAGTTTATATAAACAAGCTGCTGTGTAGCCATGGGGGCAGTCATTCAAGCACAGGATACACAGTAGATAACAGATAAGTACTACTATAGTTTATATAAACAAGCTGCTGTGTAGCCAAGGGGGCAGCCATTCAAGCGCAGGATACACAGTAGATAACAGATAAGTACTACTATAGTTGATATAAACAAGCTGCTGTGTAGCCATGGGGGCAACCATTCAAGCGCAGGATACACAATAGATAACAGATAACCTCTTTTGTATAGAATGGGATTCTGCAGAATCTATCTGTTATCTACTGTTTAGCCTGTGCTTGAATGGCTGCCTCCATGGCTACACAGCAGCTGGTTTATATGAACTACAGTAGTCTTACTGAAGCAAACACACCCATTTTACCAAGGCAAGGCATCAGTACATTATACTGTCATTCCATTAAAACACTCAAAATGACTCTGTTTACATTAAAAATAATTCATTCTATCATATAAAAAATGGATTCTCAAGCCAACAAATGACATTTTTTAACCTGTAATATTGGTATTTAGGTAGCCATCTCATCATTGTGCCTGATCCTGTGTTTTCAGAAAGAGCCAACACTTCTCAATGGAACTGCTTTCAGATAAGCTATTGTTTCTCCTACTCAATGTAACTAGAGGAGTCGCGGTGGGACTTGAATTTTTACTACTGAGTGCTATTCTCTAATGCACCAGTAGGTGGTGTCAGAGAGCAGTGCAGGTGTCTGGGAACTATTATCTTGTTACCTAACCATTGTATTGCTGATGGGCTGCTAGGGTGAAAGAGAGGGGGGATGATATCACTCCAACTTGCAGTTCAGCAGTAAAGAGTGACTAAAGTTTATCAGAGCACCTATGAGTGCACCTGGGAAACTAAGAACATGTTAAGCACCATGTTAGATTTCAAAATAAAATGTTAAAAAAACTGTTTGTTCTATTGAAAAATGGATTTTGGATATATTAGGTGATATATCCTATGCCGGCATAAACTCATGTCTTGTGAGCATAATATACTACCTGGAGTAGTGCGGTTTTAGGTTTTGGCTTTCACTAGACTACAACACAAGCCTTCGGCAGCACTTTGAAGTGTGGGTCCTATTATATCACTTATTCATTTTTACCTTTTTTCAATTTTTGTAGTTTTTAATTTTTAATTTTTTTTACTCACTTGATAATCACCACATGTTTACTTGATACTATTTTTCACTTATGGAGAATATCTTTCAGCTGACAAAGCACAAATTGAGTATAAAAGAAGCACTAAGGGTGTCACAAACAAATTTTAAATAATACTACACTATATTATTTGGATTTTTTGTTTTTTTCCCCTCAATAATCTGTGGTTTTTGAGATATACAGCGATCCAACCTTGGATATTGTCCTAAAACTTAAAATTTAGAACTTAGAAATCTGAAAGAGGGAATGTCATGGTATAGGCACATAAGGCCACATTCTTGGATGAGCAGGAGAATTCAATGACACCCGGGTTCCCCCTGATACCCTGGTGGATCAGTCTCCACCGAGTTGGACTGTTTCCTATCTCAAGCTGGCCAGGCATGGGGATGTTGCCATATGATTTGATCATTTTGCATTTGACCACACATGTTATAATGGCGAAAGTAAGATTTGCTGAGTAAAACTAGCCAGTAGATATTCAGGGAACAAAGTCTTGAAACTGGAACTGATGGCAACCCTAAACCAAAAAACATTGTATATCCAAAAACGGGTTGCTTACTATGATGTTACTCACTACCCAGCCACATTTTCCTTTCCTCAGCAGCAGTATCTGGCCAGTATATGTCTTCCAGATGTACCCCTCTAAGTACAAGGAATCTACAGATGGAGCAGCCATCATTGTTGCATCTGCCAAACACAATCACTTCCTTCTTTCCACTGTAACTCATGTTGTAGATTTATATGATGCAGATGCTCAAATGCTTACGCTGAACTTCTTGGTGGTTTGGGCACCTTTCAGTCTGCACGTGGTTTAAGACTGTGGTGCACTGATTTAATTTTCAGTTGATTATTTATGATAATTATAGTATTCGTTTCTCCAAACCAGATTAGTTGTGTTGGAATGACGGCCTGCCAGTGTCGTTCCTCTTTTCAATCCATTAATGTTATTTGAATTGGATCCAACTTTAAACATTGCAGTCCATTTCATTTTCAGACCTGTCCATTTTCATTGTTGTCCTTTCGAGTAAATTAGCTTTGTTTACTCTTCTTATCTTCTCCACTTTGCTTAATTGCTCACCTAGATGTCGTATCTGACCTTACAGCACTAATGTAAATAATAAAAAATGCATGTGTGTTCCATAAACTAGTGCCAGATTTTGTGCTGCGTGTCTGAAGCCGTGATTAATAGCCACCTGTGGAAGTAGAGCACAAGAGAAACACTTGCATATGATTCCAGCTCAGTGGTGGATAAACTTGGTCAATAGATGGAAGGCACTTCACAGTGGCTTGCCATGGTAGTTTCACACCACAAATAAGTGGATTGCCCTTAGTGGTGCCACTATTCAAAAAGGGATCCCGTTCTCAGCCTCAAAACTATAGGCCAGTTAGTCTGACGTCAGTGGTAGGAAATCTTTTTGAAGGGTTAATAAAGGATAAGATCCTGGACTTCATAGCAAATCATAATACTATGAGTTTGTGCCAGCATGGTTTTATGCGTATTAGATATAATAGGTTCCATGCAGGATGTTGCCACATTTGCAGAGTGATTTGTCTAAGTTGGAAAACTGGGCAGCAAACTGGAAAATAAGGTTCAATGTTGATAAATGCAGGTTATGCACTTTGGCAAAAATAATATAAATGCAAGTTATACACTAAATGGCAGTTTGTTGGGAGTTTCCTATGGGAGTTTTATATGAGAAGGATCTAGGGTTTTTTATAGATAACAAGTTGTCTAATTCTGGGCAGTGTCATTCTGTGGCTACTAAAGCAAATAAAGTTCTGTCTTGCATAAAAAAGGGCATTAACTCAAGGGATGAAAACATAATTATGCCTCTTTATAGGTCCCAGGTGAGGCCTCATCTGGAGTATGCAGTGCAGTTTTGGACTCCAGTCCTTAAGAGGGATATAAATGAGCTGGAGAGAGTGCAGAGACTAAGTGCAACTAAACTGGTTAGAGGGAGGGAAGAGTTAAATTATGAGGGGAGACTGTCAAGGTTGGGGTTGTTTTCTCTGGAATAAAGGTGCTTGCGAGGGGACATGATTACACTTTACAAGTACATTAGAGGACATTATAGACAAATAGCAGGGGACCTTTTTACCCATAAAGTGGATCACCGTACCAGAGGCCACCCCTTTAGACTAGAAGAAAAGAACTTTCATTTGAAGCAACGTAGGTGGTTCTTCACAGTCAGGACAGTGAGGTTGTGGAATGCACTGCCGGGTGATGTTGTGATGCTGATTCAGTTAATGACTATAAGAATGGCTTGGATGATTTTTTGGACAGACATAGTATCAAAGGCTATTGTGACACTAAATTCTATAGTTAGTATAGATATGGGTATATAGAATTTGTCTGAGAGTAGGGAGGGGTGTGTGTACGGATGCTGGGTTTTCATTTGGAGGGGTTGAACTTGATGGACTTTATCTTTTTTTAACCCGATTTAACTATGTAACTATAACTATGTAACTTCAGAGCAGGTGTTAAAGGTTCGCAAAGCAGAATTAAGATTCGCAATGCAATAAAAACCTAACGAAGAATATTACATTGTGACAGGTGAATTTCTATTTGCAAAGGTTTGCTTTTTGTGAATTTTGTTACATTTCCCTCTTAGTGTCTGCAAAGGTCAAGAATTTACTTAAAATCTTTAGAATTTGAATGCCTGCCTTCAACAAAACCCCTTTAATGCAAGATAGTATTCTAGGAAGAATTTATTGTAATCTGCCCAGCAGGATTTCCGTGAGTCATTTCATATCCTGGTTTAATAAGAATAAACAGTAGGCAGGCAAGACGTTGGAATGGAAGATTTTTGCCGGGGCAGTTTTAATAAATGGGCAAATAAAGATTTGCACAGAACACGCCAAGACTGGGAGATCCACCAACAGGATTTTTGTCTGCGAAAACGTATCACTTCCAGGAGAAGTAAACTTTCATCATTAATAGCACCATATAAAATGTGGTTTCTAGATTTGGCATAAGTAAAACCTGACCAATGCATGCTTACCCCTCTCCAACAGATCTGCTATTCACTTAAAACAAACTGTATTAAACTTTTTTTAATTATTGTGGATAGACTGTCTGCTGATTATATTTCTTTCTTCAGTGAAACAATATTAATTGCACTATATCTAACTTTAAATATTGCCTTGCCATTTATTTTTCACCCCTGTTCCTTTCTATTGTTCTTCTGAACAAATTAGCTTTGTTTGCTCATTCTTTCACTATAAATTGCTCACCTAGACGTAGTATCTGACCTTCATTGGACGGAAGCACAGTGATTGAACAGTCTGGTCGAATCCACTCTATTTTGTAGTATCTGACCTTATAGCACTAATGCTACAACAATGCATGTGTGTTCCATAAATAAGTGCCAAAATAATGCTTAATAGTCACCTATGGAGTACTTGTGTCAGATGAAAAGAACCCATAAATCCCAAAGCCAGGCAGGCTGTATGAGTCAACTGCTTAGTCACATGTATTTATATAGTACCAACATATTCAGCGCTGTACATTAAATGGGTGCATATATTGATCATGCAGCTTTACATACAGAAACAATCAATACAAGAGGTAAAGAAGACCCTGAGACATAGGGTGTGGGGATAGGCAAGAACAGGAGCTGACAAGGTGAGAGTGTAGTTGTGCATTGCATTTATCCCCATACAGTGCACACTGGAGTTATACTAAACTAGATGAGGATAAACATATGTGTATTGAAGACAGAAAGATTGGGAAGAAGTCCAACAGAGAATTCGAGAGAAGAGGAGCAATTGAATGTGAGTATTTAAGGAGGTAATGATTAAGGAGTTGAGGACAACCTGGAGATAAGGTCAAAGATGTAGGGTGGAGCAGAGTTATGAACTGTTTGGAATTGTATTCTGAAAAGAATTGAAAGTGCAGGGATTGGCAGAGTGGCGTGGCAGAGGAGGAGTGGTTGTTGAGGCATATAAGTTTTGCAGTGTATTCATTATGGACTGAAGAGATGACAGTCTCTGGAGGGGACTTCAGCCACCCTTCAGCATTTGTGTGTTGTGTCCGATTGACCCACTGGGACACTGGAGAAAATACTGGTGGGCCCAGGTCCCTGCTGCTTTCCCTTTCCGTTGGTTAATTAATGTGCTACTTTGACTGGTGGGTTGGGGTATATGCTGTATACCAACCCTTTTATGTTTAGTTGATGATTAAGTGCACAAAACGTGTAAGGCTGTGTGTTTGTCAATTCTTTGCTTCTTTTACTTGCCTGTCCATGGAACCTGTGAGTGCCTTCAATTTCCTTCTTTGGTTGAAACCTCCACCTTGAGCTGTAGGTCTGGGGCATGTGCACCTAGACCTCACGTTTAAACTGGTGAGATTATATACTTTTTGGCAACGAACCAGGGATTTTTTCCTTTTGTAATTAAAGGGCCCTGCTGCCTGCCCACAAGCCAGCCAACTTCAGAAAGATTGTACTGTGGAATGCATGACTATTTTTAATTTTTACCCATTTTTAGCCATTAACCTTCCAGCCCTTACTCCAGGCCTGCAATTTCTAACCCTCTTTGTGTGTAACTGTGTACAGGTATCTGTTTGTTCACTTTATTAAATCTTCAAGCTATCGTACTTGGGGGCAGGCACAGTTTTCCGGACACGTCATAAAAATGTAATAATATTAGTATGTAAATAAAAGTCATAGAGATTACAAGGAATCCAATTAGCACAATGAGACAGGGAATTAACCTAGTTTTGACTTTTTGTGGAACTCTCTTTCTGTTGAAGTCAGCAGGCTTTTCTACAAAGAATGAGACCCACAGGACATCTGTTCGTTTTTCCCTTAGTCTCTGTCCTGGTTTATATACTTAAAGTTAATACTTTCTATGCACCAAAACTAATTCCAATGCTTTCTTAGCGTCAATACTTTCTTTGGCTTGGGGGAAAGGCACATTGGGGGAAAGGCACAATGCAAAACACCATAAGGTGCAAGGGGACATTTTATACCTGCCATTGACCAGCTGTTAAGCCCAAGATTTCATTTTTGCATTAATACACTGTTTGAACTAAGGGTGAAAAAAAATTCTGCAACCTTGGAGCAGGTGCAATTAGCCCATCATTCTAGGATAAATACTGCATTTCTGGGAAAAAAAAGGTGGTTTTCTTGAAGTCTTCTGCAAAGGAAAGACCCATTGTGTCAGTGTTTTGTGTCTATTTGGATTCTCTATTCTCTATGGAATTTTCAGGTCATGTTTAACATTAAGATTGTTTTAGTGCATTTCAAGTGTATTTTGTGACAAGCTCTTAGTGGGACATTCACTAAGATTTGTAGTTGCGCCAGCGTCCGCTTCGCCGCACTTCGCTGCACTTTTCGTATTTTCGCCAGCGCTACGCAAATTCACTAAAATCCGAAGTTGCGCTTAGGGGAAGCGTAAGGTTGCAAAATTGCGCTAGCGTTAATTCGCCAAGCAGAGTTACACTAGCGAAGCTTAATTTGCATACAGCGCCAAATTGAAGTTACAATGGAGGTATATGTAGCATCACTACACAAGCCTGGGAAACCTTCAAAACCTTCAAAACAGCAATTACAATTTTTATTTTACCCTACACATGTGCCCACTGTATAGTTAAGGTGCCATGAGTTAGGAAATGTAGGGGGAAGGAGGGAAGCCCCAAAATTTTTTTCGATCTCTTTCAGCCAATCACCAATAAAAAAAGAAAAAACGCCAGCGTTTTTTGGGACTTAGAAACATTTTTAACTTTTTTTTAAGCAATCCCTATCTACTCTATTGCACTTTGCCTGGTCTGAGGTGGCGAAGGAAGTCTGGCGTAAAAGGTAACGTTCGGAATAATTCGCGCGTCAGTGAATTTTCGTAGTTACGTCCGTTGCGCAAATTCGCCAGGCGTAAGGGTGCGAAGTAACACTAGCAAATTTACGCCAGCATCCGTTAACGAAAATGCACTTCGCTAGCGCATTCACGCTGGCGTTAGACGCTTCGTCGTTTAGTCAATTTGCCCCTTAATTACTAGGGCATCTTCTTAATTACTTCAGTGCATATGTTTCCTAAAGCCGCTTTGGAGTTCATGCCAGTTGGGGCTCATGGGTGTTCATGGCCACAGATGATACGTGAAATGTTCCAACAAAGTTCAGCACCAAATGACTGGAATTCAGTAAACCATGAAAACCTTCATCAGGTAAAAATAGAACAGCATTGTGGTTCAGATACCAATGTGCCAATGTCTTAAACTGGAGCTAATTCAATCCTGAAACCATGAAAATACACTACATGGCCAGAAGTATGTGTTGGTGGCCTTTCTAATTACTGTAATTGTCTATTTAAGCCACACGGTGCCACACAGATGCCGCAGCATCATACAATAACATTTTTGACAATTTCTTGCTTCCTATTTTTGTAAACGCACTTTCCTGTTTTGGGAATGGTTCCAGTGGGGAACAAAATTTTGGATGTACATACAAATATTTTCAAAACGTACTTTTTCATTTGTCCCTTTGTGCTATATACAACACATTTTAGTGTGCACAAGGGCAGCTACTAAGTAGCGTTCATGGAAATGGATGCTATCCATCTATTTTATAAATAAATATATATACAGCTAATACATTTGCACTCTTCTTATTTTTTTAAACCATAACCAACATGGCTCAGCTGGTTCCTAGACTGACCTACAAGCAGAGCCGGAGCTGGCTATTAATTTACTTCTCTGACAGAATATTTGTCAAAACTAACCCAATAAATCATGCTTGCACTTTGTGATGAAGGAAAATCATTAAATATCATCTTGGAGTGAGACTAGTTTAGAAACAATACCTCTGGATAATCAAAAATCCAATATTCCTCGGCACAGCTGTTTTACTTTGTCAAGGAAGGATATTTTAGCTGGAGATATGGAACCGACAAATTCTTGTCTTCTAAACATTCTGTCCCTTAATATCCATTAAAATTGGTATTGCTTCTTAGAGGCTTCTCAGTGCATGATGTAGGTTTATGACACATAGGCTGACATGAGCACTTGGCAGTTGATTTACATTTAAGGCTATGGGTGGCCCTGCATTTTTTAGGCACCAATAAAGCACCCAAAGTAGCTCCTTGTGCCTTTGCCATTAAGGATTACGTTGTATATATTTGCAGACAAATCAAATCTGTTTAAGGCTTTGGACCAAAGTTAAAGCTTTGACACAAGAGGTGTTTTTAGTGTTGCTACTAGAAGAAAAAGTCATGTGAATCTTATAACGTGGATTTTATGAAATAATATGATAGTAATCGTATGATAATAGTATGATAAATTAAATATGTTTGGGTTATGCTAGACGCACTATGTGAGTTAAAAGGGATGCAATAGCCATTGATGCACTCATTCCCAATGTCTCATTTAACCCTTATTACCTGGTCCTTATGGTCTTGCAGCCCTTGGAAGTTGTGAGAGTTACAATAGAGCAGTTATCCTTAACCAACAGCTTGAGAGCAACATGTTACTCAACAGCCACTAGGATGTTGCTCTCTGTGGCCTCAAAGCAGGTCCTTATTTTCGATTTCCTGGCTTGGAGTTAACTTTGAAGTAGACTTCAATTAATATAAGGTTGGAGCTGAGTAGGCACAATGAAGGCAGTTCAGAGATGAAGCCCTGCTTTGAAGATGTATTGAAGAATATAGATGGGAGTATTGAGATGGAAGAGCTAAGATGTAGGGATGAACTTGGTTGTTAAGTACGTTAAGTAATTGAGAAGTAGTATTTTAACTTTGATACTTAAAGAAACAGGTACCCAGTAAAGGGAAAGACAGTGTGGAGAGGAAGGAGATAAATAGCTGTTAATATGGAAAAGTGTGCTGGAGGCCTTGGGGCAAATTTACTAAGCGCCGAAAATTTGCCAGCAATGGCTTTGCAACACTTCGGCAGGCAAAAATTCGCTCAGGCAACGCCTGCGAACGCCTGCTAGCGTTAATTCGGCAAGCAGAGGGAAGTTGCGCTATCGTTGGCTAATTTGAACACGGAATGAAGTTAAAGTTGAATGGACGTACAGTATATGTTGCAGCAAATACATTACACAAGTCCAGGGAAGCTTAATAAAAGAAAATAAAGTTGTTATAATGCCCTACACATGAGCCCAGTGTTTAGTTAATGTTCCATATGTTAGGAAATTTAGAGGGGAAGCCGGTTACCCCCAAAAAAAATTATACTCTTTTGCAGCCTATCCCCTGAAAAAAAGGAAAAGTCGCCAGCGTTTTCATGGGACTTAGAAAAATATTCAACTAAATTTTGAGGTACGTACTTCGCATGGTCTGAGTTGGTGAAGGCAAGTCTGGCACAAGAGGTAACGTTCAGTAAAATCCGCATCTTACTGAGTTTGCGCAGTTACGTCCCTTCGCTAGAGCACAACTTTGTCTGGCGATTGAGTGTGAATGAGCCCAAGCGACAGTCTCTTTCGCTAGTGAAGTTACGGCTGCGCCCGTTAGTAAATCGGCGAAGTACCGAAATGACGTCACGTTATTAAACTTTCACCAGCGTTAGTCCTTTAGTAAATTTGCCCCTTTGTTGGCTTTAGTGGGGAGAGTAGAGAGTGGATGGCCAGATAGTAGGGAGTTGCAGTAGTATTAAAAGATATGATTAGGAATACAGCGGGACCTGTTATTTTAAGGGGGTAGGGACAAGTAAGCAGTTAGTGATGGGCCTGATTTGGTGGCATGGCAATACAATCTGATCCAAGCACAATTACTAAAGGCGGCTCCGTTTATACCATGAACTCTTTAATAGTATGGTTATTTTTGGACTGGCACTGTTATAGTATACATAACAATTTAAACACAGGATATTGTATAACCACAAACTTACGAATTAAACCAAAACCCTGTCAGTATCTCTGTCACTCATCTATTTCTATTTCTTTGTGTCAGTTAGTAAATAATCCATTCTGGTTTCCATGCCACCCACTGGGTTTAGTGTTGCTTTAAGGATTTCTCCCCCCCCCCATCATCCACATATTTGACTGTGCTAAATATAACCTCTGACATGAAAAAAAAAAACTTTGCATTTTGTTGCTATTTAAAGAAATTCATACAAAGTAAAAACAGCTGTGAAGTTGGAAGACTGAAAACCCGTGCCATTTCCTGGTGTGACAACACATTAACCCCTATGCCAGACGCACAACAATGGAAGGAATCTTCATGAGCGGCTATAAATACTTTACATTTAATAAGGAATATCAGTATAATCTGGGGAAATGATAGTATTACAGCTAAGTCCTATGTAATGTATAACTCCACAGGCAAGATCCATCAGCCCCCTTCCCTGGCAGGCAGACTGCCAATGATATTTAAGAACTGAATGCGTGTAATTTAACGACAAGCTATGATTAATGGTAACCGGAATTTCTTTCGTACGAGCACTTGATGATCCTGTTTCCTGGAGGTTCATCCGATCCAATATTGATATTCTTAATGGGAGATAAAATAAGACTTATCTCCCGTTTATTTTCCATTTTAAACACTATTTAGGTAGCCTATAAAATTTGATAGCACAGCTTGCCGTGAGGATATTTCTATTCATACATATGAAATGGAGCTACCTGACTGCCAGGTTTACTTGCTCCAGCATCCAACTGGATGAATGAAGATGAATAGGGCAGAGCTTTCATAGAAAAGTATACAATAATCAAAAATAGGTATAACAATAAAAATATAGTCAGCTTTTGCATTGCTAGGGTACCTTACCCAACGACAACCAACATGCCATTAGCCTAAGGCAGTGAACCCCAACCTGTGGCTCATGAGCAACATGTCACTCACCAACCCCTTGGGTGTCACTCCCAGTGGCCTCAAAGCAGATGCCAATAATTGAATTCCAGGCTTGGAGGCAAGTTTTGGTTGCAAAAAAAGTATACTGCCAAACAGAGCCTCCTGTAGGCTGTCAGTCCGCAAACTAAATAGCCAATCACAGACCTTATTTGGAATTCCCATGGACATTTTTTTCATACTTGTGTTGCTCCAAAAAGCTTTTTTACATTTGAATGTGGCTCACGGGTAAAAAAAAAAAAGGTTGGGGACCCCTGGCTTAAGCGGTATATTTGTCAAAAAGTGAAAATAGAGCTCAATGTAGTTCTCCAGAGAGAACTATGCCCCTGAAAATGTATCGGGCCAAACAACAGATATGATCTGCCTGCTTAGTCACTACTGATCAAGTCAGCAGCTGGTGGACTTGAGTAAAGTGCCAAAACTACAGTCTACCTGACAGTTATCAGCAGACTGGGATGCCAGAAGCCCACCAGAAAACCTTAGACAGTGGGGCCACTTTTCAGACTATTATTCCTCCTCTCCTAAATCAACTTCTTTATTCTCCTAGTCTTTTATATCTACTTACTATACTCTATTTTTCCATTATTTAGCCTCTTTTTTCCCATAAAGAAATAGAGAATGACCATTATATAGGCTAAATGGTTAGAAGCAAGAGGGCCCACTGACACCTGGGCCCACTGGGAGTTTTCCTGCTATCCCGGTGGGCCAGCCCCACACTGGTTATCATGTCAGAGCTTGGCTCAATATCAGTTGGATTGGTTGGAAAATTCAATCAAGGAAGCAAAAACTACATGAGGCTGTGGATGAGGCCTTCTCCTGTGGTGGCACTTCACAAATTCCAGACATATACATTAATTTACAAAGTCTAATCCAGGTCTAGTAACCCATACAATTAATCAGTATGGCCTCCGGTTTGAAAGTAAATATCTTGCTATGGGTTACTACAGCTGATTCAAACTTTGCCACTTTTATTACATTGTAAGCACAGCTGCATTATAAAGGCTGGTATGTGAGTCAGATGCTCAAAAACTGAACTCGATTGGGGAAGTGTATTAAAGTTGGTAATGGAAAAAAATGACAATTTCCTTTGGGTGAGCAATTTTCCCTTTGCACTTATTTTTTTTGTGTGAACCACTGAATTTAGCAACTTGTCCACTAGCAAGACAAAGGTGTTTTATAATATGTGCCAGTGGCCAGTGTATATAAAGAAACTCTTCTTACTAAAAAAGTTATTTTGTTAAAAGCAAAACACAACTATTTCAGCTTGGGATTCCAGGGGAACTTGGAGAAATTACAGGGGGCCTAAACCTGAAGACCATTTGGAGTGCAACTTAAAGAGAATGGCTATTTGCTCACCTAGATACACCTGAATGACCAGCTTTATGGTCAGTTAGACTGGAATGTTCTTGGAATAAATACTTGCTGTCCTAAACAATGACTGAATGAATGATCCACTAATATATTCTTATATCTGTACTCATTATTATGAGCTAAGGAGGGCCCCAACCACAGATTTGACCTTGTAGTAGTAGTAATTCCTTGTTCAAAGGTTAAACTAAAAATGGTTGACAAGCACTGGTTGATTGTATCTTGAATTTTCTGCTTCTGTGGTATGCTGAGTGCAGCATTTAAACATAATACACACACAACAACTTATATGTTCTCCCTTCCTGCACAGGATCTGCTATAATGCTTACTTGAGGCAAAAAAAGCCATCATCCATTACATGTCTTTCAAGAATGAAACTGCTCCTAATTCCACTTCAGGCAATTACAACCAGTAGGGGATTATAGACTGATGAGCAAACCCAAGGACATAAAAATTGACCATGTGCCTGGTGGTGGGAGTCCCTATGATTGGTCGGTCATATCATTCTGATATTGACTGGGAAAACAAACCATCCTACTCACCCAGTGCAGGTAGATCATAAAATGACCCTGGAATAAGTTCATTCTGATCAGGGTAGGGGGAAAAGGTCTTTGTATGTCCCTCAACCAATACACAGGGGGGCATCTAGGGTCACCTGAACTTTATAAGCAGCTGTCACCATACAATTACCATGTTATCCTATTATATCTATTATCCCGTGCACCATTGCCACCATTGCTTACATTCTCCACCTCGCTTTACTGTATATATTGTTGCCCACTCTTCTGTCAACTGCTGCACTGTGGGGCCCCACATCTTTGGATCATAGGACAATTGCTATTTGTGAACCCTTTAAAAGAGATCTCATAATCAAATATATGAAGTGCATTGCCTTTTCCTGTCTCTGTACTACTTTATCTATTGCCTCAACCTGAACAAAGTTTATGGTTAAGAACCACTGGAGCCCATTTCTTCTTTTCTATTCTCTGTCAAAGCACCTAAATATAAATTTCAGCAATTTCCTCCAGACTCTTCCAGAAAGGGCTCAGCTGAGCAAGAGGGCTACAATATAATAAAGCTCTACTGTTTGGCAGCTGCTGTTCCAAGGAAAATAATTTCTAACCCCTTCTACACATACCTCCCAACAATTAAAAACTAGAAAGAGGGCCATAATGAAATTGTGATCACACCCAACTTTTAGCCACAGTTCTCCAAATACAATGACCATAAAGTCTATAAAACCCCTCGAGACATACCATTAAGATCACTGCAGAAATAGCCAACGAGCACTCCATTAACCCCAGACATGCCAGTAAGATCACTGCAGAAATGGATAGATTGAAAGCATTTCCTCGCCTACACATGTACAAACAGAATACCACAAACTTATTTTTCTTTTCCAATGCTCCTTGTCCCATTCTTCCTCCCTCTGCCTGTCTGAAACTCTTGTTAAAGAAATCAAAGATGGCCGTGTGTTCTGCCCATTGCACATGTCCACAGCCCTCTGTTGACCACTGTGAATATGTTGCTGTTTATAAATACATTTCAAAAACCAAAGCTAAATGTTTTTTCGTTTTTTTTGGGAAGGAGAAATATACTGATAATCTACTCTTCACTGTGACCCCTCCAAGTGTTTAGTGGGAATAAAAAATAATGTTCTATGTGTGCCAATATATGACCCCTGCCCTTGGTTCTGCAGAACTCTGGAGAAATACGGAGAGAAGTAGGCCGGTTACATAGAGAGCGTTGTGAAATATTTACAAGTAGCTCTGTTTAATTCACAGGCTGGTGCTCTGCCAGAGATTAGGAAATAAAATAATAACTTCCAGTGCGTGCGTCCCCTTCGCTCACACTGGATCCTGGAATCAGCTGTCTGGCAAATAATTGTTCTGAAATGTCACGACAGCCGGCAACATATTAATCCATGAAAAACTGGAAAATAATCAACTGAATAAATAAATACCTCATTTTTTACGTTTTATAAACCAAGCAGCCCAACAGGGTCAAATGATGCCAAGTGCCGTCGGTAGATTAGATATTTAGCTCACCACAACCTCTGCTGCCGTCATCAATCACTAAATAAATATTCAGAATAAACTCGAGGAGAAACGTCTCATAGTATTGTTTGACTAGAGAATTTCAATCTGTCACTTTTAAATCCTGACTGTCAGTCACATGGACACAACCACATTCCACTACAGTTTATATAAACCAGGTGGTATTTTGGAGCTGTTATGGGGGGGGGAGCAGATTACAATAAACTTTTATTATGATGCAGACATGCTGAGATACATCGGGGCAAATTCACTAACCTGCAGAAATTTTCCAGCGCTGGCTTTGCTCACATCGCAACACTTCGCCAGGCGTAGATTCGCCAGGACACCGCTAGTTCACTAAAATCCGAAGTTGCGTCCAGGGTGCCGAACTCGAAGTTGCACTATGCGTTACTGCACCAAAGAAGCGAAGTTGCGCTAGCGTTGGCTAATTTGCATACAAAGGGAAGTTATAGTTGAACGGACGTATATGTTGCAGCAAATATATTACATTACACAAGCCCGGGAAACCTTAAAAAAAAAAATAATAAAGTTGTTATATTGCCCTTCACATGAGCCACGTGTATAGTTAGGAAATGTAGGGGGGAGGCCCGGGTACCCAAAACATTTTTACAGACTTTTGCAGCGTATCACCCTGAAAAAGTAAAATATGCTAATGTTTTTTAGGACTTAGGACTGTTTTTTTTTCAACTAAAAACTGAAGAAGCCCTATACATTCCATTGCACTTCGCCTGGTCTGAGCTGGCGAAGGCAAGTCTGGTGGAACAGGTAACATTGAGTAAAAGGCGCATCTTAGTGACTTTGCGAAGTAACGCTCTTTCGGCAGAGCGAAACTTCGCCTGTCGTAGTAGCGCGAGAGTCTATCTCCTTCGCTAGCGAAGTTACACCTGCGCCCGCAAATCAGCAAAGTCCCAAAATGACTCAACACTGGCGAATTTTCGCTAATGTTAGTCACTTTGCCCTTTAGTAAATTTCCCCCATCATATGAAAACTTAATTTCAAGGTAAATGTCCCCTTTCAGAGTTGTTTCTGGATAAAACTTTAGGACTGCAGCAGTTTATTCTGGTAGGCTGTTGAATAGATGGTAGGATGCCGGCGTGCCAGGGGTCTTGTATTTAGCATTCATCTTTGACTATGCCAGGGGTGTAGCTACAGAGGAAGCAGACCCCTGGCTGGCTGGCTTGCCAAGGGCCACGGCTGGGCCAGACTGGCCGGGCGCCCCAGGCAACCTGGCCGGTCACGTCGCCCCCTCCACCGCACGTGCGCCACAGCAAATTCAATTAAGGGCCCCAATAATTTTAGCTAAATTGACCAATTCTACCAAGATATACAGAAATTGCTCACTGGTTAGGGCCTTGCATGGCCCTACATTCCTGGGTCCCCTGCAACTGCAGGGTCTGCTTCCTCTCTAGTTATGCCCCTGATCCCAGCTGCCCTTGCTTCTCAAAAAATTTGTGTATATAATGCACTGTCCCTTCTTTAAGTGCTGTAATGACCATGCATTGCCACAGGATCCATAGGTGTATATTTATCGAAAAGTGAAGTTAAAGATTGCCACAGTCCTCTAGAGTGAAATTCCTCCACTCTCCATTCATTTCTATGGAATTTTTAAAATTTTTATCCATGGGTAAAAGTGGAAGTTCATCCTTTAATAAATACGCCTTTCATAGAAATTAATGGAGAGTGGCAGAATTTCACTGTGACGATCTCTAACTTTTTGATAAATATACCCCATAGTGTTTTCAATAATTGCAGCTGAAATGGTTGATATGGGGACACCAATTCTGGTGGGCCAAGGGCATATGACCCTTTTGCCCAATTATGAAAGAGGCCATGGATCAGGCAGTAAAAACAAGGTATTATTTAATTATTATATTATTTTGTATTATATTATTATAGTACCTGATGTAACAAACTGCCCACAAAATACTATCACTTTCATCCGCTCATCGAAGGGGTATTTTTGTTAGAACCAAAGTCAAAATATTCTGTACAGTTTTGGAAGTAACCTATATACTAGACCAGGGATCTCAACCAGTAGCTCATGAGCAACATGTTCTCACCAACCCCTTGGATGTTGCTCCCAGTGGCCTCAAAGCAGCTGCTTATTTTTGAATTCCAGGCTTGGAGGCAAGTTTTGGTGCATAAAAACCAGGTGCACTGCCAAACAGAGTCTCCTGTAGGCTGTCCATATACAGACCATGCACAGTCCTTATTTGGCATCCCAGGAACTTTTTTCAGGCTTGTTGTAAGGGGCTCTAGGAGACGAGCGCGTGCCCCTACCTTGAAGCGCGTCGGCTCCCAGAGTCTCTTTAGCACTAGCGTACAGACACACACACTAGCACAAGAGAGACTCCAGGAGCCGGTGCGATTCAAGGTAGGGGCACGCGCCAGTCTCCCGGAGCGCCTTATACTTGTGTTGCTCTCCAACTCTTTTCACATTTGAACGTGACTCATGGCCAATACAGGTTGGGGACCCCTGTACTAGACCAACATCCGGTCTAAAAACCTGGTCTTAAAATTGATCAATAGGCAGTATTTATTATAGACCTTTAATAAAACAATGGATTAGTAGGGAGCTGCCTTTGCACTGCCTGTTCTACTTTACTTCCACTGCCCTCTTTTGTAACGCAAAAGCTCCCAGGAATATGCCTTAATATCTGTTGCTAATTAAACCTTGAACTCAATAAATATAATTAGATGAAATCAGTTTTTATGCCTGATAATAATTGCATTCTGAATGTGGAGGTCAAAAAGGATTTTCATGAAGGATTATTATTTTCTGCTTCTTTTCAAGATTGTGAACAATTGTCTTTATCTAGGGTGAAAAGTTTAAAAAAAAATTCGACATATTTCTCCAAAATATATCCCCGGGCCAATCACTTATAAAGGTTACTTTGTTGTTGGAAATTCTAGGGTAATTTTCTTCTCTATCTATTCAATTTAAAGGGATTATTTTGAATTATTTAGCTTTTTGTTCAGCAGCAACAATTCTCTGTTACTGCTCTATTATTAAAGAAACTGTATGGATTTCGTAAATTAAGAGGCAGAATGTATTTATTTTCTTAATTTTGCGAAAACGTGTATATATACATATACTTTTGGGCCTCCTTTATGAGGTCAGAACCTCTGCAATCCCTACAGTTACACCGCATATTATTCTGCTTTTCTGACCATTAAAGGGACAGGACACTTCATCACATGTATAAGGCTGTTCTGTTCAGTGAATTGAGTTAAACACTTGACAGATTATTATGGTCAATGTCATATGTCACAGTGACTTTCCAGCTTGAATGTTAAAAAGCCTTTTAACATGACAGAATCACATTATACATAGTGCAGACCCAGAATGGGCTTCTCAGAAACAAATGCACTTTCAAACAAGTTTGATAATAAAAACACATATCCAATATAGGGCACACTGTGCTAGACTGGGTGTGGTATAGTAGGGAGAGATGATGCCTATAATAACAGTGGGATAATAGTCTCTGGGAAGGGAGTGTGACTGTGGGATAGCAGGTATAGTAGGGAGAGATGGTGTCTATAGTAACAGTGGATAATAGTCTCTGGGAAGGGAGTGAGACTGTGGGATAGCAGGTATAGTAGGGAGAGATGGTGTCTATAGTAACAGTGGATAATAGTCTCTGGGAAGGGAGTGTGACTGTGGGATAGCAGGTATAGTAGGGAGAGATGGTGCCTATAGTAACAGTGGATAATAGTCTCTGGGAAGGGAGTGTGACTGTGGGATAGCAGGTATAGTAGGGAGAGATGGCGCCTATAGTAACAGTGGGATAATAGTCTCTGGGAAGGGAGTGTGACTGTGGGATAGCAGGTATAGTAGGGAGAGATGGTGTCTATAGTAACAATGGAATAATAGTCTCTGGGAGGGGAGTGTGGCTGTGGGATAGCAGGTATAGTAGGGAGAGATGGTGCCTATAGTAACAGTGGGATAATAGTCTCTGGGAAGGGAGTGTGGCTGTGGGATAGCAGGTATAGCAGGTATAGTAGGGAGAGATGATGCCTATAATAACAGTGGGATAATAGTCTCTGGGAAGGGAGTGTGACTGTGGGATAGCAGGTATAGTAGGGAGAGATGGTGCCTATAGTAACGGTGGATAATAGTCTCTGGGAAGGGTGTGTGACTGTGGGATAGCAGGTATAGTAGGGAGAGATGGTGTCTATAGTAACAGTGGGATAATAGTCTCTGGGAAGGGAGTGTGACTGTGGGATAGCAGGTATAGTAGGGAGAGATGGTGCCTATAGTAACGGTGGATAATAGTCTCTGGGAAGGGAGTGTGACTGTGGGATAGCAGGTATAGTAGGGAGAGATGGTGTCTATAGTAACAGTGGGATAATAGTCTCTGGGAAGGGAGTGTGGCTGTGGGATAGCAGGTATAGTAGGGAGAGATGGTGTCTATAGTAACAGTGGATAATAGTCTCTGGGAAGGGAGTGCAACTGTGGGATAGCAGGTATAGTAGGGAGAGATGGTGCCTATAGTAACAGTGGGATAATGACTCTGGGAAGGGAGTGTGACTGTGGGATAGCAGGTATAGTAGGGAGAGATGGTGCCTATAGTAACGGTGGATAATAGTCTCTGGGAAGGGAGTGTGGCTGTGGGATAGCAGGTATAGTAGGGAGAGATGGTGCCTATAGTAACGGTGGATAATAGTCTCTGGGAAGGGAGTGTGGCTGTGGGATAGCAGGTATAGTAGGGAGAGATGGTGCCTATAGTAGCAGTGGGATAATAGTCTCTGGGAAGGGAGTGTGACTGTGGGATAGCAGGTATAGTAGGGAGAGATGGTGCCTATAGTAACAGTGGATAATAGTTTCTGGGAAGGGAGTGTGACTGTGGGATAGCAGGTATAGTAGGGAGAGATGGTGCCTATAGTAGCAGTGGGATTATAGTCTCTGGGAAGGGAGTGTGACTGTGGGATAGCAGGTATAGTAGAGAGAAATGGTGCCTATAGTAACAGTGGGATAATAGTCTTTGGGAAGGGAGTGTGACTGTGGGATAGCAGGTATAGTAGGGAGAGATGGTGCATATAGTAACGGTGGATAATAGTCTCTGGGAAGGGAGTGTGACTGTGGGATAGCAGGTATAGTAGGGAGAGATGGTGCCTATAGTAAAAGTGGATAATAGTCTCTGGGAAGGGAGTGTGACTGTGGGATAGCAGGTATAGTAGGGAGAGATGGTGCCTATAGTAACAGTGGGATAATAGTCTCTGGGAAGGGAGTGCAACTGTGGGATAGCAGGTATAGTAGGGAGAGATGGTGCCTATAGTAGCAGTGGGATAATAGTCTCTGGGAAGGGAGTGTGATTGTGGGATAGCAGGTATAGTAGGGAGAGATGGTGCCTATAGTAACAGTGGGATAATAGTCTCTGGGAAGGGAGTGCAACTGTGGGATAGCAGGTATAGTAGGGAGAGGTGGTGCCTATAGTAACAGTGGGATAATAGTCTCTGGGAAGGGAGTGTGACTGTGGGATAGCAGGTATAGTAGGGAGAGATGGTGCCTATAGTAACAGTGGATAATAGTCTCTGGGAAGGGACTGTGGCTGTGGGATAGCAGGTATAGTAGGGAGAGATGGTGCCTATAGTAACAGTGGATAATAGTCTCTGGGAAGGGAGTGTGACTGTGGGATAGCAGGTATAGTAGGAAGAGATGGTGCCTATAGTAACAGTGGATAATAGTCTCTGGGAAGGGAGTGTGACTGTGGGATAGCAGGTGTAGTAGGGAGAGATGGTACCTATAGTAACAGTGGGATAATAGTCTCTGGGAAGGGACTGTGACTGTGGGATAGCAGGTATAGTAGGGAGAGATGGTGCATATAGTAACAGTGGATAATAGTCTCTGGGAAGGGACTGTGGGATAGCAGGTATAGTAGGGAGAGATGGTGCCTATAGTAACAGTGGATAATAGTCTCTGGGAAGGGAGTGTGACTGTGGGATAGCAGGTGTAGTAGGGAGAGATGGTGCCTATAGTAACAGTGGATAATAGTCTCTGGGAAGGGAGTGTGACTGTGGGATAGCAGGTGTAGTAGGGAGAGATGTAGTAGGGAGAGATGGCCTATAGTAAATACCTTACTTAATATTTTGAGTTTGCAGCATACCCCAAATCCTCTGTATCTGAAAACACATATAACTATTCATCCTTAGCTTTCAAGCCTTGGGAGACAGGACACATTCTCAAGAATTCTGCTCGCCCTTAAAGCAAATGGAAAGTTACTGCAGCTTCACGGATCTTGAATAATGTATCATGAGCAACGCTGATATAAAAAAGGAATCAAGCTGCTGGAAAGAAAAGGCAAGCTGAGAAGGAAGAAACAAAAAAGTGAAATATAGCACAATGTGGCTCTTGCGAAAACCTAAAATTTTTGTTTAGTTGCAGGCACAGGAAAGGGTCATCTCATTTATTATATATTCTTAAACTAAATGGGGCAGACTTAATTGCTGCATCTGGTGTTCTTTTCATTTCATGGAAATGGGGTGAGGTAGTTTGTACCAGAGCCTTTAATTATATCTACTGCAACTGTAACACTGTTTACCTCATGATTTATGAAGCAGAAGGACTTGTGGAAAATAACAGTGGTTCCCATGTCAGGGGCTTGACTGCCTGGGAGGCTGGAGCAGTGTATGGGGGGATCTGCCTGAAGACCACTTAGACAGAGATCTGTGACTAATTCCTATTGGATGTCTTAAATACACCAGAAAGCCCATGTTTAAGGTCAATTAGGGTGATGTTTATTGTGAAAATGTATTATCTGAAAGCTGAATGGCTGACAATATCTAGTAGAATTAAGTCAACTTAAGGCAAATGAACATTTAGAGTTTTCTTGAAAATGTTTCATCACCCGAGTGGCTTCTTCAGTTCAACTGAATAGGTAGGTGTTACGTAAGGAATATCAAACTTAGAACAAACCCCAAGGTCCTGGCATCGGCTCACACTTTCTACTATAACCGCTGTTTTTCGAATCTGGAGGAGCCCTCCAGTACTTGGATGCCACCAAGTCTTGTAGTGAGAGGACCAAGGGGAGAGTTCTGGGCTGACACAGGAACCAAACGTTAGCAGGAGGAACGGGGAACAAGGAGCGTGGTTGTGGGACAAGCCAGGTCAATACCAATCGAGCAGAGCAGTACCAAATCAGGAGACGAGAGTAGACGAGGTCACAGGTCCGGTCAAACACAACAGTAACGAAGTACAAAATCGTGATCCAAGAAAGTAGTCAAAAAAACGGTCAAAGGACAGGACAGGCAGCAAATTAGGAATGGTCAGGCACAGGCAAGATCAGGAACAGTGAAGATTAACTAGAAATAGCACCCAGGAACTATAATAACAGATCTACGTTGGGCAGTGAGTATTTGGACGAAGCCCCTTTAAATATTTGAAAATTGCTCCAATGATGTCACAAGTGGAACATGTCAAAACCTAGAAGTGCGTGACCGTGTATCATACAGGAGCTTCACACGGAAGAGGAGGAAGCACCACTAGGCCACCAGGTACTTACACAGTAGGGAATGCTCCGGCATTTAAACCCTTGAGGGTAGTAAAGTCACAGACAACCAATCACAATGGTTCCATTGACCGTCAGTAAGGTGTTGGCTGCAACTCACAGATGTGTGAAGACGTAAATTGACTGCTGAGACTTATCTTGAGGAGTAAACTGGACAGCAGAGACCGCATTACATGTATGCCAAAGTGTAGAAACCATCCAACACTGTTTGTCATCAAAATACAATGGTACTTTGACATCTTCACCCCAGCAGCTCCACAACAATTCAAACATACAGTCATGTACATTGAAAGATTAACACCTGCCTCAAAGAGAATCATGGTACCATTGTGACTTTAAGATTCAGCCAACACCTTACTGAAGTTCAAAGGAACCGTAGTGATTGGCTGTCTGTGACTTTACTACCCAAGCAAGATACAATTAACCCTCATTGGATGCAAAACAATCCTATTGGCTTTAATTAATGTTACACTGATTTTTAAGTAGACTTCTGGAATCTGGAAAACCTCAGGTCTTGAGCATATTGGATAACAGGTCCCACACCTATATCATAGGGTTCTAGAGGTCAACATAGTCACTACTGCAAACACAAACTACAGACACTGAAATACATTTCAACTGAATACCCACTAGCCTAGTCCACTATAGGACCAACTAACTTACAGAACTTAATTTTAAGCTAAAATGGGTTTTAATTATTCATTTTAGCTTTTACATATTAAACCTCATCATAATTTGATATTTGATTTTTTGCAGCTTTATTGATTGTTTTTTTTACTTTTGAAGATAGTAGAGATGGGAAATGTCTTTATATGTCTGCAATTAGTCTTGTAATTGTTGTAAACAACCATTCATTGTGGGGTGTGGGGTAACTCATTGAGCCCATCAAACCAGCAGGGGCGGGATCTGAAAACAGCATGTGGCAAATCAAAGCATTAGAACTAGGTCTAGACTGGTTTGTAGCAAATAAGAGCATTAAAGGGCATGTAAAGTCTAAAATAGAATAAGGCTAGAAATGCTGTATTTTGTATACTAAATATAACCATGAACTTACTGCACCACAAGCCTAACCAAACAAATGATTTATGCTTTCAAAGTTGGCAGGGGGTCACCATCTTGTAACTTTGTCAAACATCTTTGCAAGACTAAGACTGTGCACATGCTCAGTGTGGTCTGGGCTGCTTAGGGATCGTCATAAACAAAGCTGCTTGAGTTCTGCATGGCTGGGAAATAAGGCAGGGCTCCCCTTGCTGTAATAAGTATGATTGTTTCCCTGCTCAGCAGTTAGGGACCGTCTGACAATTCCTATCCACAGCAGTAAATGAAGGGAGAATTTCACTGCATTCAGTCTTACAGTCTCATACAGGTTTCTTATAAAAACGGTACACCTTTTTTAATTAAAGTATATTGGAGATAGGTTTCTTTTTCATTAAAGAAAGTAAAAATGGGATTTTATTTTTTGCCTTTACATGCACTTTAAGTAAACATTTATAGAATAAGAGAAGTAATGAGACTGACACATATTTTCTTAATATAATTCTGTTACGTGTCACAGCGTGTCTGGCCTCTACAATCTGTCAGCGATGGTGTCAGTTTGTATCCAGGATTTACTCAGTATATTGTCAGTTTGCACTTAATCTATATACAGACCCATTTATGGCATCAGTTTACACTCAGGATATACACAGCGTTAACTAATACTGTCAGTTGCCTGGTGAAGGTTCATAGAGGATGTTCTGTCATTTGGGTTGGATCATTAACTCTTCCCACTTAAAGAGGAAGTAAAGTCTAAAATAGAATAAGGCTAGAAATGCTGTATTTTGTATACTAAAAATAAATATGAACATACTGCACCACAAGCCTAATCAAACAAATGATTTATGCTTTCAAGGTTAGCCACAGGGGGTCACCATCTTGAAACTTTGTTAAACATCTTTGCAAGACTAAGACTGTGCACATGCTCAGTGCGGTCTGGGCTGCTTAGGGATCGTCATAAATTATCGAAACATGACAATTCAAATAATATCTGCCAGAAGCCGATACAGCAAGATTGATTAATAATCAGAATATGCAGACTGCACTGGATCCTGTGTTGTCATGTAATCTAATGTGGATTTTATAGTTTTTGTATTGTTTAATACAAACTTTCTCCAACTCTGCAGAACCAGTGGCTGCAGCAAAATAATCCTTCAACTAGAATCCCAGTTTATCTGTTTAAATCTGGCTCCATGATGCAGCTGGAAACAGTAAAGGGGATGTAAAGGCAAATATAAAATCCAATCTACATAGTCGCCAACTGCTCTACAGAAAAAAAATAAGCTGCTTGAGTTCTGCATGGCTGGGAAGTAAGGCGGGGGCTCCCCCTGCTGTTCATAAGTATGATTGTTTCCCTGCAGAGCAGTTAGGGACCGTCTGACAATTCCTATCCACAGCAGTAAATGAAGGGGGAATTTCACTGAATACAGTTAGGTTTCTTATAAAAACAGTACACATTTTTTAATTAAAGTATATTGGAGATAGGGTCCTTTTTCATTGAAGAAAGTAAAAATTTAATTTAATTTTTTTGCCTTTACATGCCATTTAAAGAGGAACTAAAACATCACTTTATAACTGCTAGACTCCCTGGATAGTTCACTGTGTCCCCTACTCAATCATATCCACCCACTGATTAAAAGCCAGTGGTTTCCTTGTACCTGCAGCCAAACTGGGGAGCTGAGTAGTGGGTTTGGAGGACGCCATGTTTGGCCTCCTCACTTCTGCTCCCAGGCTCCTTGGATGTGATTGGCAACAAGAACATTGTAACCCAACTTGTGTGGGTCCTAGCCCATTGACCTTGTTCTTACTCTGTGTTAGCATTCTACACCTTCTTCTCTGTCCTCTACTTCTTCTCTGTCTCCTTATTCTGTTTCTGCTTTCTGCTTTCTGCTGGCCCCTTTTTGGCATTTTGTTTTCATTTCCCCTTTTCATTCTTTCATTCTCACCTATCTTATTCTGTCTTTCTGTTCCCATCCCTCCATCTATTTCCTTTCTATAAAACAGTCAGATCCAAGCACAAAAACTGATATTATTGAGTGAAAAGCAGGACCACAGGGAGTATTCCTGATCTCATTGTTGGTCAGTTTGATGTCAGATGTATCCAACCATGTCAGTCCTCATAGTTGAACAAGGTGCTCTGCCTGTGAATCATACATACTGTAGCTTCTAAACTGATGAGGACCCATAGATGATCTGGTAAAATGACTTAAAACAATATAAATGGTTACATTTGGGGCACATGCTTTTCTTCTATAAATGCACAAGTTGTAGCACACACAGACTGCT
This sequence comes from Xenopus laevis, assembly GCF_017654675.1. Classification (NCBI taxonomy): domain Eukaryota; kingdom Metazoa; phylum Chordata; class Amphibia; order Anura; family Pipidae; genus Xenopus; species Xenopus laevis. The sequence continues at coordinate 15,644,258 of NC_054383.1, forward strand.
TTTCAAGTTTAATGCTTTGTCATGATGGCTATATGTATTTGGGATTTGGAATCTCTATGGGAGTTTCTATGAACAGATTGAGGGCTCCTGTCTGGAACTGATCAGGGTGCTCCCTTCAAGCAAGAATTATCACTTACAAAGTTTCCTTGTGCGTCACAAACTTCATAAAACTGAAGATAATTTTGGAATTCTCAAGTGATTTTAGCCTACGAATGATAATGATAATTTCTTGCTGATAATGAGAAAGATATTTTTAGACTCCCAAATGAATTTTCATCTCCACTCTCCATGATGAATATGTACATATTGTTAATATTTATTTTTAACTGATCCATACTCTCCACGATTTAGATGCCCGGCTACACTGGTGAGTGCTGCAATCCTCATGGTCTCTTCCCTGGTCTTGCAAGACATCTGCTGTGGAGGAATGTTATGAAAGCATGAGCTGTGGCCTTGAGTTTGAGTGGTGATTAAGCAAGGCCTCAGAGAGCAGCAGTTGTAGGTAGGAAGAGTGTTGAGTAGTACGTAGTTCATGATAGAGGCAATTCCATCAACCACAGACAGTAAAATATTGTTGGAAGGGTGTTGGAACTTGTCATTCAACAGTAATGGTGGCCATATGTGTGTTATGTGGTCCTTGTCTGATAAGCTTCCATAGGCCATAGCGCATGATCTGATGTTGACCCCCATCACTATTCAGTGGAGGTCCCTGATGTTAATGGTCAGAGAATTCTTCCCCATTGTTATAATTCATTGTAAAGCAGTGATCAACCCAACCTGTGGCTCATGGGGAACATATTACTCAACAACCACTTGGATGTTGCTGTTAGGGCCCGAAGGCACAGTTTGTAGTTGCGGACCAAGGAGGATATATACACAGTTGCAGATATATACACAGTTCACGGTACAGAAGGGTCAAGAAGAAGAGTAGCCAATCCAGGAAAAAGGTCGGTACAGGCAGTGAAGTTTCATAATCTGGATACAGGCAATGTCAAGATCAGAAGTTCAGAATAACAATAGTAACACCCAGGAACACATCGGGCAATGGCTGAAATCCTCTGGCGTCCTTGTATAGGTGAATTTTCGCGCCAAAATGTGCGTGATGACATCATCCGTCATGCGCTGAGGTTGCGCGTTGACGCTGCACGTTTTGACGCTGGAGTCCAGATTGACGCGTTAGTGTCCAAACTCCACGTGGTTCCCCCTGGGCGCCGATGTCTTGGAAAGGACGCCGCCATGGACGGAGACACCAGTGACAGCTCCAGTGAGTGCTCCTTACAGTTGCTCCTAGGTGCTTATTTTTGGATTCCTGATTTGGAGGCAAGTTTTGGTTGATTAAAGACAAGTTGTAGTCTCAAACAAAGCCTCCTATAGGCTGCCAGACCACATAGGGCCTACTAAATAGCTTATGTTGCACCATCCAGGAACATTTTTCATGTTTATGTTGCTCCCCAACTCTTTTTACATTTGAATGTGGCTCACTGGTTACAAAGGTTGGGGACTCACAGTGTAAAGAACGGATAAATGATACAAGTTAACATTATATAAACTAACCACCCAAAGCAAACAAATTACAATGTGCTATTGAATCTACATTCACAAAGGGCTTAGAGATTTCTCTTTCTAACACTCGCTTGGGGATGGTACATATTATTTTCTGCTGTAACATACCATGACTAGGATTATTTATAACAGGCTAATTAATTTTAATCTCATTACACCACAATTTACATATAAAACAAGCTTTTAATGAACCCATACACATCACATAAATATGGATGAGAACATTTCAACCTTCCCATGGAAACAGAGATAATTTTGTGCTCTAAACCATATCTTGGAATGATGGGAGGCATAACATACTAGCACAGGTATTCCACCGGCTAGACTTCATATGTGCAAGTTTTACTAAATAGGCCTTGATAGCACAATGAGAAACTCGATGGTTTAAATATAATTACACATTAGTAAAATAAATAAATAAAAAAAAACGAAGCGCAATGTTGCAGAATCACGTAGCTCGCCTCAATGTGACCTTTCTACTCCTAAAATGGTTAGATTCATGCCTATGGGGATGAGGCTCATGAGTTGGACCCAACATAAACCCTCATTCATTAAGTTTCTCTGTTGCTCTCCAGCAGCTATATATCATATGATATGACTCAACACTACTCACTTATGCTTTTATAATCTTTCTTTTTGTGAGAGTAAGTAAATTCCCAAATTCCAGTGCAGATGTCCAAGAAGGCTCATTCCTGGACATCTGCACTGGAATTTGGGAATTTACTTATTTTCAAAAAAAGAAAGATATTAAAAAAGTATAAGAAAGGAAGAAGTGAAGAAAATATACCGTTTATGGAGATCAAAACAAAGAAAGATGGAAAATTGAAGTATTTCAGCAAGAAGGAAGGAAAGGAAAAACAGAGAACCGCTCCATCTGCACAAGAATATTTATTACAGGAGTAATATGGTAGACTATTAAATTATAATATAATACATATACAGGTTTTATGTAAAGGCCATCTCCCATAGACTTCATTATAATGAAATAATTCAGATTTTTAGAAATGATTTCCTTTTTCTCTGTAATAATAAAACAGTAGCTTGTACTTGATCCCAACTAAGATATAATTAATCTTTATTGGAAGCAAAACCAGCCTATTGGGTTTATTTAAGGTTTAAATGTTTTTCTAGTAGACTTAGGAGCTGATTTATCAATGTTGGATTTTAAATTTTTGCCACAATTTGATATTTTTGGACAAAAAAATAACAGAGTCGAGTTAAATTTTCAAAAAATTGGAATGTTTGGTATTTATTGAGCGCAAAAGAACTCTAAAAATTTGAATGTAAAACTTCGGCATATAAAATTTAGCACGTTCATGTAGAAGTCAGTGGAAGTTGTCTTTTCAAGACATTTTTTTAATTTGAGATTTTCAAGTTTTTTTGAACTCACAAATTCAAGGTATTTGAGTTTTTTTCCACAAGTATCTTCAATCAAGTTGTACCTTTTCCAAAAAAAATTGTAACAGAGCTTTTTATATTTTTATTCGGATCATTAAGCATTTTTCTCCATTTGTGCTTTTTATATTGGGATCTTTTAATAACTTTCATGGCATTTGTGGTTTCAGAGAAAACGAGTTTAATCGTGGTTACAAAAAGTTCTAAAACCACTAAAATTCAACCTTTGAAGGAAAACTTTACCCCCAAAATGAATATTTAAGCAACAGATAGTTTATATCATATTAAGTGGCATATTAAAGAATCTTACCAAACTGGAATATATATTTAAGTAATTATTGCCCTTTTACATCTCTTGCCTTGAACCAACATTTCATGATGGTCTGTGTGCTGCCTCAGAGATCACCTGACCAGAAATACTACAGCTCTAACTGTAACAGGAAGAAGTAGGAAAGGAAAAAACACAACTGTCTGTTAATTGGCTCATGTGACCTAACATGTATGGTATATTTGTGTGCACTGTGAATCCTACTGTCCCAGGGGGTGGCCCTTATTTATAGAATGAATATTTTCTATTTAGGATTACTCAATAGCACCTTCTACTTAAAAAGGATATTATTATGAAAATGGTTTATTACATGAAGCAGGGTTTAACACATAGGGGTATATTTATCAAAGAGTGAAGTTAATAGTGAAGTTCCACCACTAGAGTGAAATTCTGCCACTTCTCATTCATTTCTATGCGGTTTTTAAAGGCGTATTTATCAAAGGGTGGAATTTCACTTTCACCCATTGATAAATACGCCTTTCAACATCCCATAGAAATGAAGAGAGAGCTGCGGAATTTCACTCTTTGATAAATTTACCCCATGAGCTGTTTTATGCAATATCTTTTTTATAGAGACCTACGTATAGTTTTCTTTAAATAATTGGGCCTCCCTGAGTGCAATAGACTGACAACAATCATTTCTTGATTAGAATGTGATGGCTGTGCAGGCAAAGTCCATCATACATGAGTAAATACATTGTGGGGGCATTACACTTGGAAATGGGAGATGTTTTATATAATTATGGGGTGAAGGGTTCTACATTTTATGTGCAATGAGGAATTAGTGGGCAATGCATATATTTGCCAACCTCATAAAATCCTTCCATCAGAGGAAGTGCATTGCTCTTGGCTTTAGCACAACCATAGTCTTCACTTGCTCCAGGTCCTTGGGTTCTAACAGCAGAGATGTGTAGTTGCTGAGGGACCAGGGAGTACAGAGGTCCCCAATTGATGTGCAGTGACAATATGGGGTGTGTGTGCCATAAAGCTGTACTGCACACCTATTTCATCAAATGGTCTTTCCCGTAGCACCAATTCTCTTTTGCAGTCGTCATCAAGTATTCACTAAACTAATGTTGTTTATTCCAATGCTTCAGGCTGCACCAGGAAAACCTAGGAATACATTCCTTCCACTATACATCATCCTCCTAAAAAAAAAATAAAATAAAAAAAAATAAAATCAATTAACATTTCTATTGTGTAACGAAAAAATGAACTGCAACAAGAGCATTGATTCAGTTTCCATGGATACATGCACGAAAGATGCTCTAGTTAATACTTTGTTGTGCTCCTTCTTCAGACTACTCACAAAATGTGACAGTGTTGTTTAGTATAGAAGATGTTCCTATTTATTGAGATTAATGAGGAAATTCTCCACTGGCCAGGCACTCTCGGAGACAAAATGATTTCGCTGCTATAGTAGGGATTCAAAGAGGAAAAAGAACATTTCAGTTTTATAAATAGCTCAGTCTGCCAGATGTGGTAGGTAGATTCTTGATCCATGGCGTTTGGATTTTGCTAAACCATAAACTTAATACATCAATACTGCTTTTGAGTTATAAATTATTAAATGGGTTGTTCACTTTCCAAACACTTTTTTCACTTCAGTTGTTTTCAGATTGTTCCCCAGAAATAAAGACTTTTTCAATTACTTTCCATAATATATTTTCTACTGTTTTTTTTTTTTCCAAAATCTAAGTTTAAAGTTGAATGTTTGTGTCTCTGGTGTTTGAGTCTGGCAGCTCAGTAATTCAGGCGCAGACTCTAAACTGTTACAATTTTGCAACATTTAGTTGATCCATTTCTCAGCAGCATCTCAGGAGTATTAGCAACTATTGTATCAATTCTAACAGCTGCCTGTAATGAAACCCAGAGATTCTGCTCAGCAGCGACAAAGATAAGAAATGTATCAATTAAATGTATCAAGTTAGAAGAGTTTACAGGGTCGGCGACCCCCCCAGAGCTGCTTTAGAAGGTGAAAAATAACACTTTACACTTCAATATTAGAAAGACGGTGACACATAGAAAATAGAAAGTCATTGGAAAAATTCGTTATTTCTGGTGATCTAACTGAAACCAACTAGTTGTTTGACAAATACTAGGGATGCACCAAATCCAGGATTCGGCCTTTTTCAGCAGGATTCGGATTCGGCCGAATCCTTCTGCCTGGCCGAACCGAATCCAAATCCTAATTTGCATATGTAAATTAGGGGCGGGTAGGGAAATCACGTGACTTTTCGTCACAAAAGAAGATTGGTTTCCATTTTTTCCTTTCCTGAACCTAATTTGCATATGCAAATTAGGATTCGGATCGGTATTAAGCCGAATCTTTCACCAAGGATTCGGTGCATCCCTAACAAATACCCTAAATATAAAAATGTAAAATTGCTCTTCTGAGCACTTTTGCAGTTTTCAGCAATAATATATACCGGTATGGGATCCGTTATCCAGAAACCCGTTATCCAGAAAGCTCAGAATTATGGAAAGGCTGTCTCCCATAGATGTTCTGTGTGTAGATGAACCGCACCTCTCACCCTTTCCACAATGCTTCCTGCCCTGGTGGTGCAGATCTCTCTAGATGGTCGGCACTTGTCAGTACAATGTAGAAGATTTAAGAGAATAGCACAACACCATGCTGCAGGTCGGGAGCTTACCCCTTTTATTTAAAGTGACCACCTGTGCATCAACGTTTCGTTATTCATTCAAATAATCCACGATTTCCTTTTTCTCTGTAATAATAAAACAGTACATTGTACTTGATCTCAAGCCCTCAGTCATGTGACTGTGCTCTTAAAACTTTAGCCCTTCTTTACTGCTGGGCTACAAGATGGAATGAGATCTCCCCCCTCCCCTTTTTGAAAATAAATCAAGAAAGAAAAAATAACTGCACGACTAAGGGGGTATTGTCAGGAGTGGATGCAACAATTAATGTAGAAGCGTCAGTATTAGTGTGAAGAGGAACAATAAATGGAGTTAGCACCCATGCCCAATAGTTGTCGTTGTTGTTCTACAGGCAGGTCCTCCTGACTACCCTCTGGATTGGCAGCAAATTTTAAATAAGAATATGTGTCTAGTGAAGCCTACATATTTGTCATTAGTTGTTCTTTGCTCAGTATTCCTCCTAATGAAGAGGATCGGAACTTTTTGAACCTCAGGTGATAGATTGAAATGTTGTATAATTATTGTTAAAGAAAACAATAATCAATATATGATACAAAGGTCTGTGTACTACAACGTCAGGGCAATTTACATCAGAGTTTACTTCCCCTTTAAATAGATCTAGTGAAGCAGGCCCGGACTGGTAAATGGCAGAAAAGCTGCTGTAAGATGCCACAGACAGTCACTATTTATTGGGTCCATAAGGGGCCATTTGGGCCTCGGTGGTTTATTCAGCAGTCTGCTGCCACAATCCTGCAAACTAATCTTGTTGTTATTAAGTTGCGTCTTTCAGCAGCCACCTGCACTACACAAAGCAGGAGGCTCAGGGACCCACAATAATTCCTATTATTTCACAATGCAGATATTTAAAGCCTTTAGAGAAACTGATGTCACCCTCCTACGAGCCTTTAATAAAAATAAGAGAAATAGATTACGTAGAGACGTGACCCATAATAAACTCTGAACAGAGCCGTGTGTGTGTTATTACATTCTGTTTTACAGCTTTGTTTGGGGCAGGGTTAGTTCCAGAAACTGTAACGGTTTTATGGGTGGAAATGTCTGTTTTTTAAAGGATTCTTGGCTTTTGGTAAATGTCAAAGCACCTGCACTTCATTTAGCGATGATGTGATCCTACCAAAAATGAGGCAGGTGGGTGGTTGGAGTTTTATAGGGGACTCTCGTGCTGGTTGGTCCCCAAAGAGTACAGATGCAAGGTCATGGTCATGTATGTAGGACTATGAAATAAAAAACACCCCTGTGGGGACTTTGAGTAAGGGCAGAGGTGCTGAGCCTGAAGGCCAGGGTCGGACTGGCCCAGCAGAACAGCGGGAAAAAACCCGGTGGGCCCCGGTCCTCATGGGCCCCCGGGCCAGACCCCCTTTCCTGATCGCCTGGCCCTAAAAAAAAAACAATTTGCAGCTGATTTTGCACATGCATGGCATCGCAGTAGGGGGCCCTGGACAGGAGTCCCAGTGTGCCCCGGGTCCCCCAGTCCGACCCTGCTGAAGGCTAATTATGGTGAAGATTAGGAATACAAACAAAGAGAGCACCCATTGGGCAACACTATGGAGTATCACAAAGAAATATAACCGCACACTCCTATGGACAAATATCAACATTTCATTTACACCAGTGAAGACTGAGCAAAAAACCCAGAGCCTTCTACCCTGCAGGGTCTTCATCTTGGCAAAAAAAGCTCTTGCCACCTCATTTTCTTCTAAAACTTCTTCAGTGATACTTGAGTGCCGCTTGTATCCACATATATTGAAAAGAAACCAAAAAGTGCTATTATTAGTGGCGGCAGGAGAGGGGGGAAGTAGTGCGATGGCACAATTGCACTTGTGATAATGTGCGAAATACGTTTTATCACATAAACTTCAGCTTTCGCAGGAAGTACACAGAGCAGGGACACAGCTCTAAGAATAAACTCTGCTAACAAAATGTGAGAACTGTGACATATATCCAATAACAAATGCATTTTCATGAAGCATTTTGGTCAGGAGACTTTGTAAATACAGGTATGGGATCCATTATCTGGAAACCCGTTATCCAGAAAGCTCTGAATTACGCAGTGGCTGACTCCCAAAGATTCCATTTTATTCAAATAATCCACATTTTTAAAAATTGTTTTCTTTTACTCTGTAATAATAAAATCACTTGTACGTGATCCCAACTAAGATATAATTAATCCTTATCGGAAGAAAAACCAGCCTATTGGGTTTATTTAATGTTTACATGATTTTCTAGTAGACAAGGCATGAAGATCCAAATTACAGAAAACCCCAGGTCCCGAGCATTCTGGATAAAAAGTCCTATACTTGTATATATGTATATTTATAAGCATTATTTGTGTATTTGTTCATTATTTTGCTCACCATTATGTAGTGGGCTGGGAGCAGCACATAGTCATCCCCTAACCCACACTCCAACGTATGTGTCAATGAGAAACACAGTTTTGTGAGTGGTAGTGGGCGCAAGATAGAGCATTGTTATTACCACCTGTTTGTGGCCCCTTATCACCATAGTCCTAGTCCCTTCACTCCAGGCTTGGGGTCTACTACCTTTATTGTTACACAGTAGCCATAAGGCAATGTTGTTCCATCATGGAGGGCAAGCAAATTGCTGACTCTGTGGATCATAAAGATAGTACAGATATGGGACCTGTTATCCAGAATGCTTGGGACCCGGGGGTTTTCCAGATAATGGATCTTTCCTTAATTTATATCTCCATACCTTAAGTTTACTAAAAAATTAAATAAACCCAATAGGATGGTTTTGCTTCCAATAAGGAATAATTATATCTTAGTTTGGATGAAATAAAAGGTACTATTTTATTATTACAGAGAAAAAGGAAATCATTTTTAATTATTTGGATAAAATTGAGTCTATGGGAGATGGCCATACCATATTTTGGAGCTTTCTGGATAACGGGTTTCCAAATAACAGATCCCATTCCTGTACAATATATTCAACATATGTAGATCACGTTGAGAAAGGTGCCGGCTAAAAAAATACAATAAATATACAATTAACATTAGAGCTTCTAGAGCAATGGAGTTTGGATATCCCCTTTGTAGCTGGTATGAGTTTCCTGCCAATGTCTGAAAATATAAATATAAAGGGAGGTAATGTAATGAGTAATCGGGATGTGTTCTTATAAATTCGCTATTACGGTGCCAGGGACTTTTTATATTCATTTAATAATTTTGGGAACACATTCAAAAAAATTTTTTGTGGTCACAAAGAAAAAAAAAGTCACATTATATTTATGTAGGATATTGCTCCATTCAGCATCTTAATCTTGATAAGAAGCAGGTTGCATAAGGAAGCTGAGGGTGAGGAATTAAGCACAAAATATACAGTGAGCCTCCTCTACCCACTGCTCCTTAACTGATCAGAATGTTAACTTGGAGCAAAAGTGAAGCATTATCCCTTAAGGCAACTAGACAAGATTTAAACATTAAGGGGCCGATTCATGAAGCTCGAGTGAAGGATTCGAATGAAAAAAATTCGAATTTCGAAGTATTTTTTTGGTACTTCGACCATCGAATTGGTTAAATTCGTTCGAATTCGAACGAAATCGAACGAATCGAACGAAAAATCGTTCGACTATTCGACCATTCGATAGTCGAAGTACTTCCCCTTTAAAAAAAACTTCGACCCTTTACTTCGGCAGGTAAAACCTACCGAAGTCAATGTTAGCCTATGGGGAAGGTCCCCATAGGCTTGCCTGTGATTTTTTGATCGAAGGATTTTCCTTCGATCGTTGGATTAAAATCCTTCGAATCGTTCGATTCGAAGGATTTAATCGTTCGATCGAACGAAAAATCCTTCGATCGATCGATCGCAGGATTAACGCTAAATCCTTCGACTTCGATATTCGAAGTCGAAGGATTTCAATTCGAGGGTCGAATTTCGAAGTATTTTTAACTTCGAAATTCGACCCTTAATGAATCTGCCCCCATATAAACCCAGTAGGACCGTTATCCCACCCATATGGATTCAAGCTGCTTAGGGACTAGGTAATGTTTTATTATTGCAGAGAAAAATGAAACGAGTCAAGAAAAATTAATTGCTTAAAAAAGAGGCATTTCCGTATCATGGAGTTTTCTGGATAATGAGTTTCTGAATACGAGATCCTAGGTCTCTATTGTATATTACATATTTTAAAGGCAACAGCAGATAAAGACAGCAGGGGTCATTTATTAAGATGTACAGTTTGCGAGGTGTCTATGAAACTGCTCCCTTTGTGCTCCTACAGAATAGTTGCTAAACCAGTGTTTCTAGAGAGAATTCACTACTAGTGATGGGCGAATTTGTCCCGTTTTTCTTCCCTACAAAATTCGCGAATTTCCAGCGAAATTTGCAAAACGGCTGAAAATTTTGCGAAATGGACGGCGGCGTCAAAGTTGGCTCCAGTGCCCATTAAAGTCCGTTAATCATCCATTAATTGATGCCGGCTAATTTTCGCAGCTTCGCAACCTCACAGATATATTCGCTAGCGGTGAAATGCTGGAATTCGCCGCTAATTCACTCTTGGCGAATAAATTAGCTATTTGCTTCTAACTACCCCTCTTCTCTGGCTAAAGCTGTAGTTCTCCCAGCATGCAGAACTGCCACAAGCCCCGTATCAAAATATATATTCCCTGCAGGCTGTACAAGACAGTCAGTGAAACCAATCAAGGCATGCCCCTGATACAGGTACTTTATAACATTCCTAAAATCTGTACCACCAAAGGGGTTAGCAAAGGTACCTGGGACTGGGAGGAGGTAATTAGGCATGAATTATACTCTGCATATTGGCTACCCTGTCTTAGAATTGGTCCCAGGCATGCTGGGTTGATTCAGCAATTTAAGAACACGGAGAACCTTGCCTTACTGCTTTTCACCCCTGGAGCTCCCTCCCCATCTTTGTATGCTTAGAAATTCTACAATCGGTTATATTTGTAAGCCCTTTCCATGCCAAATAAATTGTATTTGTTAATCTGCATTGCATTGATTTGAGGCTATGCCATAGCTGTTGGTAGGTATCTAATTGTGTGTAACGTATGGTATTCCAAAACCCAGAGTAAACCCCAAGGTCCCGGTCGCTCTCTTCTGCCTATAGCAGCCACCTTTGGCTTCGGGAGGAGCCCTCCGCTACTTACATAGATGCTGCCAGGATTTAACATAAAGGAACAAGGGGGAAGCTCTCTGGGCAGGCAAGGGAACTATAACGTATACAGAAAGGACGGGTTGATACCAAACAGGAAATATAGTACCAAATCAGGAGCAGAAGTGTAGTCGAGGTCACAGGCTGGGGTCAAAACCAAACAGGAATGTGGTACACAATCAAAAGCCAAAGAGTGGTCAAAAACAGGCTAGGATCAGTACAGGTAATAGTTGGCCATGGTTTACTTTACATGCCCATCTGGCTGCCATTTGGGTTTCCATTTACAGTTTGGCATCAGGATGAAGCACAAGATGTGGTGGGAATAGCAAGGATGGGTGTTTAGTTTTAAGAATATGTTTAAAAATATTGAGAGCAGCCTCCATCCATGTAGAGGAAACTCTATGGGGCAGATTCACTAAGCTCGAGTGAAGGATTCAAATGAAAAATACTTCGAATTTCGAAGTATTTTTTGGGTACTTGGACCATCGAATTGGTTAAATTCGTTCGAATTCGATCGAAATCGAACGTTATCGAACGATTCGAACTAAAAATCGTTCGACTATTCGACCATTCGATAGTCGAAGTACTTGCCCTTTAAAAAAAACTTCGACCCCCTACTTCGGCAGCTAAAAGCTACCGAAGTCAATGTTAGCCTATGGGGAAGGTCCCCATAGGCTTGCTAACCTTTTTTTGATCGAAGGATTTTCGTTCGATCGTTGGATTAAAATCCTTCGAATCGTTCGATTCGAAGGATTTAATCCAACGATCGAACGAAAAATCCTTCGATCGTTCGATCGAAGGATTAGCGCTAAATCCTTCGACTTCGATATTCGAAGTCGAAGGATTTCAATTCGAGGGTCGAATTTCGAAGTATTTTTTACTTCGAAATTCGACCCTTAGTGAATCTGCCCCTAAGTGTCTTTTTTTCTATGACATCCTCTCTGGGTAACTGGTGGCGGTAAATTATTAGGTCTTGGTTACAGCTGAGGATTTTGTGCTATAGGAATCACCTCTATCTCCCTATGGTCTTGATCATTTGTGGGCCAGTCTACAAAATCCTTAGCTGTTTGCTTATGTCTTTCATGTACAATGATCCTTTATATCCCTTTACGTCAGTTGTGCCATTTGATGGAAGTCAACAATGTACATTCTTATTTTTCAAAGACCGCTCATTTGATTTCAAAGAATGTTGATGTCTATCAGCTATTTATACTGACCCATATAGGGCATGCCTGCAAGAGATGTTCTAAGTCATAAGTCTATGAAAAATATTTCTAGAAGAGATATTGTTATGTCACAAATATCTTTGTTTGGCAATGAATACAGGGAGGGTTTTCCTACTTTAATGAGTCCTGAAAGTTCATAGCAGTTCTTAGAACTAGATTCAGGTGCTTTAAACCGGGCTTCCTAAAAAGCCATAGATAATCCAAATAATTTTTACATGGCGGCTCAATTAGATGGAGCTCTACTTTGTGGGAAGCAGACTACTTTGTTACTCACCAAATTAGCCAGTCATCTGCTTCCAAGAGTGAGTTGAGGAACTGGCCTTCCCTTCAATATGCAACTTGATACCACTGAAGGCCACTTTTTACTTTGGATTGTTGTTGAGAAATCTGGTTATTGAAATATTGTTGCCCCATTGTAGGTTACAGAGCCTTTCAATCTTTCAGCATTATGATATCTATAATTCAATAGTTCAGATGGAATGCTGTCTGGGTATGGGACCCAATGGGAACTTATATGAGAAGATGTTCAGAAGTAGGACCTTCTTTGGTTTCTGAAGTTGTTTTTTTCAATGTTATCTGGCAAGCCCATAGTTAAATCATTTTACTCAGAGAAAACGAAATGTTTATCTCCCCTGATACTAAACATACCGCGGTCTCCATGTTTTTCTCTCTGCTCTAGATAAATCCAACCATTCTCGTCAACAGGGTGCCATTAACAAAACTCAAAGCTGATTGATAATAATTAATCTGTCAGCATTCTCTGAAAGGGACCGAACAGATGGCTCATTAATCTGTTTACACGGCCATTCCTCCCGTGCTAACCATATCAGGCTCAGATGGCATTTGCGTTGTCCATTAAATGACATGATACCCTCAGTTGCCTGTGTGGATCTCGTATAACTAAGCCTTTCCTTAATATCCGGTAGACTGCTCACTGTTATGTTTTGTAGGTTGTTTTTTGTTATGCAGAACAAGGGTACCAGGCAAGTCACCCAAACACATGTTGAGCTGAAAGTTCATATCAAACAGGGAGCCTGTGCATTGATGTTATGAATCCCTCTTATAAGGAACAGATAATGAATAACTAAAAATTGTTTTGCAGTGTTCAAAGATTCAGAAGTTCTGGTGCCTGAGCGGATGGAACATATTTTTTGCCGCACTATTACATAATTAAGATTGTTTACAGTAATTACAAGGGATAAAAATCAAACAACACATTATTTCAGTGGGTGTAAGAAAGGATTTAAACAGTAATATCCATGGGAAAATCAGGAGTAAGTACCCGTTTGGGCTCAGAATGAGGAGCTGTAGGTCAGAGAAGTAACATATTATGTCTTTATCATAGATATTGTAGGTTTGAGCCCAACAAATTGTCAAGAAGATAAAGGAAAAGATTTAAAGGAAAACTATACCCTGGACAATTTAGGTCTCTATAATAATATATTGCATAAAACAGCTCAGAATTTTCATAAATATATACTTTTTAGTAGTTTGTGCCATTGGGTAATCTGCTCACCACTACTACAACAAACAAACACCACTACTACAAACATTGGTCAGTTGTGAAGGCCATATGTAGAAACTGAACAGGCACTTCTAGGAACCAATCTTCCAGGCAGACTTTTTAGTTAAAAAGTATTTATTTATTGGAGAGCACTAGGACACAACCTAACGCGTTTCGTATCAACAGGATACTTAATCATAGGCAGTTGTGAAGGCCAGTTACATTGAAAATTGGGGAGAATGGCCACGGTAAGTACAGGGGCTCTGCACCTGCCAGTGCTATCTAGTTACAGTAGCTCATATAAATAATGTGCAAGTTAGGTGGCAGTTATGGGGTGGAATGGGGGAATCCCTAAGTGCCTCCCCACCCACCACTCAATGGATACAGGGCTGCTGAACACAGACAGCACTGAATTCATGGGACACACACCTGTCTCTGTGCACTGGATTTGGCAATTGTGGCAATTGTAGCTGCAGAGAAGGGCACCCAAGGGTGAGAGGTACCAGACTAAAGTTTTAATCTTCAAGTTGGAGCTTGAACTGAAAAAAGTTTGACAAACCACAGCAATCAAATAAAAATAGATCCTGTGCACTTACCCATAATATTAGTATATATCTAGAGCTGAAGACATTCACACTCTTTATTTCCCACAATGCATTAGTCATGCCTAGGACTAAAATAACACTTGTGTGCCTTTAATAATGTTTTTTTTCCGTTTTAACCTTAGCAACTTGTCTGGCCAGATGTGCACTGTTCACACTTTCAGAATCTCATTTACATTGTGATTTTTCTTTATAGATTAAATTAAGTCATTTTTTTATGCTTCTTACCCCATTGGCTGTTGAGTTCAGTCCGAGTTGCACAGTAGATTATCTGATGTTTCTGGATTTACACTTTTATTTCTACAAAGCGTCAATATGTAAGTCATTTTTGGCTTAGCTGGTCAAATCATTAAAGCCTTTGGGATTAACTTTTAGGGGTCGATTTACCAACCCTTGTTTTTTTTTATTTGAACAATATTTTGGCTTGCTATAAACATTATATTGTGTGTATTTCTACAACAAGCCCTGAATATAAGAATGCATAATATGGAGACACACATGATTAATCTCCATGGATCCATGATATCTGCCCTTAATACACCGAACCATCATCATACAAAACTTTGTATCCAGTGACAATATCTGCTTGTGTGTCTGGTTTTTTGGGTGCTGGTCAGTGACCCCAGTAACAGACAGGCTGAAAAGTGGTTGAATTGGAAGGCGGAAAATTAAAAAATAAAAAAAAAATGAAAAAATTAAGGCTAAAGGTTATTTAGATGAATTGAACCCCTATCTACACATAAGACCCCTCACAACATAGTCCAGAGATGTCCACTTCACCAGATATAAATCAGAATGATTATTAGTCATTCCCTGTTGTGCCCAGACCACACCCTATTAATTCCAGACCAAGTCCTGTTCTGCCAGAAATGTTGATTCCTGAACATTTTTAGACATTATTAGAAGAATAAGAAGGTTGTATCACAGGCACCATCAATGATTTCCAACACACTGCTGCTACCCTCCCTCAGTGCCACTTTACTGACTTTTGGTTCCATAGGTTTACCAAAAAACCTATAGGGTTCTGGATTTGTAACACCTCACTCTTGGGAAGCAAATAGGGTTGCCACCTTTTCTGGAAAAAATACCAGCTTTCCTATATATTTATCTGTTTTCCCTATTAATAATATTGGTATCAACCATCATTTTTACCGGGCAGGCCGGTAAAATACCGGCCAGGTGGCAACCCTAGGAGCAGAGCTGTCCTAGAACAAATCTTGAAAGATGAGGCAGAAGTCCAGAAATAGAGGGCATGTGTTCCATGCAATGGATCTTTGAACATGTTTCATTTTATCTGTGTTTAGCATTTAACTATGCTCATAAATACACTTCATTGTAGGGGAAAAACAAACAGTGTCATCTATTCTTAGTGTATAAGGCAGGGCTGTCCACCTAGAGGCCCATGGTCTTATAAGGGATTTTTATTGGCCCCAGTCTGCTCTAGGGTTCTATAGGTTTCTTTGTGTTGCATCATGATTTAAACATAATGGGGCAAATTCACTAAGATGCGAAGTTGCGCCAGGCGCAACTTCGCCGAGCTTCGCCGCACTTCGCCGCACTTCGCCGCACTTCGCCAGGCGTAGTTTCGCCAGCGCTCCGCAAATTCACTAAAATCCGAAGTTGCGCTCAGGGGTAGCGTAAGGTTGCGAAGTTGCGCTAGCGTTGATTCGCTATGTAAAGCGAAGTTACGCTAGCGAAGGCTAATTTGCATACGGCGCCAAATTCAAATTTCAATGGAGGAATACGTATCTGCGCTACAAATGCCAAGAAAACCTTCAAATCTGCAAATAAAATTGTTATTTTGCCCTACACATGTGCCCACTGTCTAGGTAAGTTGCCATGAGTCTGGAAATGTAAGGGGGAAGGAGGGGAGCCCCAAAAAATTTTTCGATCTTTTTCAGCCTATCACCCATCATGTAGAAAACACGCCAGCGTTTTTTGGGACTTAGAAATTTTTTTGACTTTTTTGGAAACAATCCCTATCTACTCTATTGCGCTTCGTCAAGTCTGAGGTGGCGAAGGAAGTCTAGCGTAAAAGGTAGCGTTCAATACACTGCGCAAGTTAGTGAATTTGCGTAGTTTCGTCGCTAGCGAAAATTCGCCTGGCGTAAGGGTGCGAAGTAACACTAGCGAAACTACGCCAGCGTTCGTTAGTGAATTTGCGCAGTAGTGAAAATGCCAAACGCTAGCGAATTAACGCTAGCGTTCAGCGCTTCGGCGCTTAGTGAATTTGCCCCATTATGTCCTTCAAACATGAGAAATAATCTCTGTCTTTTTATTTAGATAACTGCTACTAGAAGCTCTATCTTTCAACCAGAGCATTCATGACTCCTGTGACTTGATGCTTTGTGTCCTAAATTTAGCTAAAATTCATACAGTATGCCACTATTGTTACTTTTTGTGAGAAAGCTGAAGGATCATCCCACCATATAATTAAACCATTAAATATTATTCAAACAAATCTCTCCTTTTATCATGTTATTTCTGCACTGTGTTTGTTGGGACCTTGTTCAAACGCTGCCATTCTTTGTTGGCTTTTCTTTGAGCCATTGATTATTTAGCTCCCCAAGGCTCTGATTCTCTCTGTCTCCAGTTTATAATTCAGAGAGAGTGTGGGGTGGGCTCTAGTTTCATGAAAATAATATCAGATAAGTTGCAGTATATAAATGCAGTAGCAAATGGCAGCTAACATGGCTTCCATGCTGCGGTAAAACATTCTCAATTGGATTGTGCAAGATTTCTTATTCTTCATTTATTTCCCCAGACCCCCTCTATCTGGAACCTAGGCTCCAGCAGACAGATAATTTCAAGATGCTGAGTTGGGTGATAAATAGTGATGGGCGAATTTATTCACCAGGCGTAAAGTCGCGCGTGTCACCGGCATCAACATTTTTTTATAATGCTGGCGACGGATAGCATACATCCATTGCCTTTAATGGGCACAGGTGTCAACTTTGACGCTAGCATCAAAAAGCGTTTCACTAATTTTTTCCCGTTTGCAAAATTCGTGGCGAAGCGAAATGGGACAAATTCACCTATCACTAGTGATAAAGAGGCCTCTGAGTCTGAACCAATTTATTCCATTGGAACCCTGGGCATTTTACTATTTCTTTGCCTGGTCATGACTTCACCACTGATTCTCTATACAAAATGGGTTAATTCAATCACCTTAGATCAAAATATTGATTTTTCTGGCATATCATTTGGTGGAAATACATATCCCTTATAGGCCACAGGGGCGGTAAGAGTGAGTTATTTTGGTGCAAGTGCAGCTTATGAGAAGGGGCAAATTCGTTTTATTTAGGCAACATTTGCCGTTGGTGTAAGAAACATTTACCCCCTGAGTATTTCTGTAAATTCCCCTGTAAAGGGGAACTAGTACTAGAGCTCTAGCAGTGCCACAAATTGTAATGAGAAACATAAATTGTCTCTTTGCTGAGATTTATCTACTTTAACATGAACATATGTATCAAAAGGAGGTATTTTTCCCCTTTAATTCCTGTCTTTAAATTCTATTTTGCTCCTACCAGATCAAAACAAGTAGTGTTTGCTATAGCTGCATGGCGCAGGCAGGTGAAATGATTAGATGAAGCGGAAAAGTTGAGTTCTGGATACAGAGCGATTATCTATTATGTACTGTGCCCCACATGAGCAATTCTCTCAGTAAATCCCTGCGCTCTAAATATAGCTAATGTTTATCTCTTCCAAACATGGGAGATTTAAGCAACATATGCTGCCGGTGGTTGAAAACAATAAGAGTTAATAAGGGCGGCAGAGCATGCGAGATAAATGAAAGAGCACAATGCAGACTGTGTGGAGAGCACATTACACACTTCATTTTGCTGAGAACCTGTTTGAATAGTGAACTTTACATTTCTGACAAATGGCTGGTTCCTTAGAATGGAAATAATTCACAGTCTGCAGTGGCACATGGGTTTTTTTTTTGGGCCCCCACAATATTTGGTAGGTTCCTAATGGCTTTCGAACCTTCTGCCTGCTACCTGGACACTTTCTATCTGAACTGAGCCAAATATCTTGTCATCTTCTAGATCTGAACCTCTTTTACCATCTTCTAAGATAAATCCACCCTGTATCTTGTCTGCAAATGCTATTGGCCTGTTGGTTTTACCAGTATCCATGCCCAACAGTGTACAGCGAGGAATGGAAAGGCGTACAAGATGCCAAGAAACAGTAGGACATCCATCTCTTGCAGTTTTGCCATTGCCAATTCAGCATCCTTAAATTATGTATTCAAAGCATATTCCTAATTGAGAGGAATTATCCAAACACATTCAAAGCTATTTTGTACTTTGACTAAACTGCTGACACTGAGATCATCGCAACGAAGAGAAGAGCAGGTGGGCAACCACAAACAAGAGCATTTTTAATAGGAAGAGTTATAGACATAGAAGAAAGAGCCAAGAAATGAAAGGGACAGGGTGCGGCAAGAAGGACCTCTGGGAGAATAGGAAGAGTTATAGAAAAAGAAGAAAGAGCCAAGAAATGAAAGGGACAGGGTGCGGCAAGAAGGACCTCTGGGAGATCTTTCAGAAGTGGTCCTAACACAATAACACGTGCTAATACACAGCAACATAGTAAGTTAGGATGAAAAAGAGACACAAGTCTATCAAGTTCAACCTTCTAACTCTATTTTAACCTGCCTAACTGCTAGTTGATTCAGAGGAAGGCAAAAAAACACACTTGAAGCCTCTCCAATTTGCCTTCCTGACTCCAAGATGCAATGGGACCAGTCCCTGGATCAACTTGTACTATGAGCTATCTTCCATAACCCTGTTTTCCCTCACTTGCTAAAAAGCCATCCAACCCCTTCTTAAAGCTATCTAATGTATCAGCCTGTACAACTGATTCAGGGAGAGAATTCCACATGCTCACAGCTCTCACTGTAAAAAAAAAACCCTTCCAAATATTTAGGTGGAACATGACTGGGGGCACCTGGGAAACTGACAATATGTCGAGCACCATGATTGGTACAATGGAAAAGCAGCTGTACAGTGTATGGCACCACATGCAATCCCTCTGTTCAGCCTGCAGTCAGATACAAGGTGGGGCTGCCTATACAATGAATGGAAAAGTAAAGGAGTCTGTACCTGATTGATGCAAAAAAGTGGGATGGTCCAAGTCTGACATTTTTAAGATAATTTTCCTATTTCTATGAAATAGTAACATACAGTAAAACAAAGATCCTTGACAACATTGATATAATTCTGAACTAGGTCACATAGTTTGTATGGATGGGGCAGGGGACCTCCTGTGTTCTCTCAACCTTTGGCACTTTTTGTAAGTGTAAATTATTATTATTATTTTTATATAACACTGACATATTCCACAAGGGCTTCACAGAGTCAGCCCATATCCATCTCTGCGACAGTGGAGCTTACAGCGTTAGGTCCCTATCACATTCACACACGCTACGATTGATTGTATCAGGAGCCAAGTCACCTGCCTTTATGTTTTTGGAGTTGAATATTTATATTTATTAAGTGCAATGTTTCTTCTCCCTGTTTGCTCTGCTACTGTATTGTAAAAATGTACAACACTGTGTAGCACTTCAGTACAGATATATACACAGAGACAGAATGATGGTAGAAGTTCACAAGAGGAATATAGGATGGAGCTCTTTAAGAAGCATGAAGCCATTTACAGTAAAATCCCAACCAATATTGGATTGCACAAGTAACCTAGATATCGCAGGCTCTAGACTTGCTTTTTTTCTGAACATGATCATATGTTGAGAGCTGCGGGAATGTGAAGCCTTATAATTAGTCTTCCTGATGAATAGTCTCTCCACTGCTATTTATTACATCACAAGAAACAAAGCAGCGGTTTCTTTCTGAATGTATAATAAAAGGAAGGAGGCAAGAGTTCTATGTACTGAATCTGTATCTGCCGGGAAACTCCCTGTTGGAATATATTTAAAGGCAACTCACAATGAATTTATTTTGCATGTTAGCAAGATTAGTCACATACAATAGCAAAGTCAATGACAGTCAGTGGATATTCAACTCACAATTGTTGGATAATTGGAGTAAAATAGTTTATGTTCCTGGTGTAAGTGGGTGGAAAAGGTTTGTGTGGGCTGGAAGGCCATTGTCAAGCTGTAGCTGATAAAGGTCAATGTATCGGCTGCTACATCTGCATTAGCTGAAGTTGTTTCATTATAAATGCACTTAGAGATACAGACATGCTAAAAAGTGGGCAACATGGTGGATCTGTGCTTAGCATTTCTGCTATGGTTGTGAGATCAATTGTGACCTAGACATATCCTACAAGGAACTTGTATGCTCTTCTCATATCTGAATTTGGTTTATATGGTTTCCCCTGGGTACTTATGTTCCTAATTCACTCTGAAAACATACAGTAGTGTTGCATATCTGAGCTTTATATTTAAAATTCAAGAGCAGCTTCTAGCTTCGTTTAGTCCGCCTGCATTCATATGTCCTCTGTGCATCTGTGGGTGTGATAATTGAAAATTAAAAATGCTGATAGCACTCCCTCAGTGATAACCCTTGCTCCCCTGTAGTTCCAGCACTATATAGACTGTTTGCATAAAGTGCTACAACAGAACAGAAATATAGTGAATAAAGTACCCCTTCTTGTAAAATATAAGGATATTATAAGTTACCAAGGAGCTGAATGACCATATAAAAACACAGGTCATGGAATTCCAAGGTGACTTCTAATATCCTCATGTTTTACAGGGGTACTTTATTTATTATAATACACAAGACGTTTCAGTGAGTCATGTGACAGAAACGATATCACTAAGCTCCGATTATAACCGATGACATCACTAAACACCCCACCAGCCCAGACGGATTTAGTGGGCGGGTGCCCTGAAGCCAATCAGTCCTAGCACCCGCCCACTTACCCCCTTCCAGTGCGAGTGTGCATGCTCGTCTGCACCAGAGCATTGGGGAGCTGTGCTCCCTGGGAGGCAGCTTGGCGGCATGCCGCCCCTAATATTCTGTGCCCTAGGCCCGGGCCTTTGTGGCATCAACATAAATCCGGGCCTGGACCTGCTTCCTGCCCAAATCCAGTGTTCCTATCCCTGACCTACCTTTTATGGCAAAAAAACAGGTGAGTGCGTGTTAAGCTGGCCATAGATGTTGAGATTTTTAAAAGATCAGATCCTCATCGTGAGGCCACGATCTTCTCGGAACGATCTTACGATCGTACAAATTGACCATCAACTAAAAAGACCAATTTGCCAGGAAAACAAAGGGGAGCTGCCTGCTTGGCCCTGCAAACATAGATAGATTGCACTGGGACCGACAAAGATTTTTTGACCTGGCCGATCAATTTCCTGACAGATGTCGGCTGAAAAATCGTAAGATGTACGATTGTTCGAATCCCACTAACCGCACGATAATTTCGAAGGATTTTATCGGACTTCCCTAAAATCGGTCGTTCGGCAAGAAGAATCGTCGCGTCTATGGGGAGCTTTAGCGGCGGGGGGGGGAGGGGTTGTGGCTGGGGACCTGGAGGGGTCTCACTGAGACAGCAGTTCCAGTGGACCCCAGGGCCCCTTGGTCCAACCCTGCAAACAACCAGATGTTAAATTTCAAAACTGGAGAGCTGCTGAACAAAGAAAAAGTAAACCAATTGAAAATTGTCTCAGAATATAAATGTCTATGTTATACTAAGGATTAATTTAAAGGTCGTCAACTTCTTTAAAGGCTCAGATGTGCCCTGCTCTTTGTACCACTGGGAAGATAATGGACAAATTGGTGAGTCCTAGCATGAAAAACAGCGCTGAGTGGGATTCTGAAATGGATACATTGAAATGCTACGACTTTAAACAATGGGACTAATTTCCTAACATAAAAGCAAAATTTCTAGGCTACTATGGATAACTGCACCACTACAATTTGGCATCCATGCAAGTAAATCACTCATTTTGAGACCTTGGACTCAGTTGGGTGCCTGCAAATATCTGCATCTTTGTCCCTAAAATGAGAACGAATGTTGCATCCTGTTCTACTGTATGATTTAGTTATGAGTTAATATTAAAGATAACATTGCTTGACTGATTTGCCTCTAGTAGAAAGTTCCTTACATCTGTCTTATGCCAACCAAGTAACATTTCCTCCCTAAACCATTACAGAGGTCTCAGGGCTTCACAGACCAAGATTGGTGTGTATGTAAAGTGTGAGTAAAGTGTGAGTAAAATAGCCACCATATCTTGCATGGCATAACCAAAGATAGTTCCAGCACAAAAAACAAAGAAACCCTTGGCAGATAATGCTCAGAGACATTTATGAATGTCATATAGTTAAGTCTAGTCAATATCCCCTCGCAAACTCTTTTTTATTCTAACTTTCCACTTGGTAGTTGAGAGTGACACTGCTACCTCACCTAGACTGCAAGTGCTTAATTTGAATGAAGGTTCTCCTACAGAACAGTGGGTTGTCCTACCTGAAAGCTTGGGTCGAACACAATGCAATAAGCATGTTGCCTACATTGATTTACATTATCTCTGAGCTCAAAAAATATCTCTGGGTATTTTAGAGCAGGGGTCCCCATCCTTTCTTACCCGTGAGCAAAATGCCAAAGTATAAGAAGTTGTAGAGCAACATAAGTATGCGAAAGGTTCATGGAGAGCCAGTTATGAGCTGTAATTGGCTATTTGGTAGCCCCTAGATGGACTGGCAGCCTACAGGAAACTCTGTTTGGCAGTACACTTTGTTTAAATGAAACCAAAACTTACCTCCAAGCCTAGAATTCAACAATAAGCACCTGCTTTGAGGCCACTGGGAGCAACATGAAATGGGTTGGTGAGGAACATGTTAAACACGGGCCACTGGTTAGGGATCTATGTTTTAGATCATTCTTCTCTCCCCCTCTCAATCCTGCACAGTGCCACCTTTTTTCATGGCCCCACCATGATGGCAATTTCACCATCCCGAGGAAAAAGATTAGTAGACTAGGCTTTGGGCAAAAAGATACTTGGCAAAAAAAAAAACCGGATCAGCGCCTCTGGCAATGGAGAAAACAAACAACAAAAACAAAAAGCAAAATATTGTGTAGTATTTTCAAAATAATCCGAATGGACACCATGCGGTGGAGTGGGGAAACGGCGCTTAAGTATACTATTTCCCCTTCACAAGTTATTTTACTTTTTCAGACCACAAAAGAATTTTCCATGTGCTTTCCCTTTAAATGGCCATCCGATCCTCTAGGCATGCATTCGTGATTACTCCAAATGCTCCCACATAGAAAACAAGGCTTCTATAGTGTAATATTGTTTTAATAAAGCTTAAAATATAAAAAGATATTTTACTCACATTTCTTTTCAGTTTTTAAAAACACCCATAAACAAGCTTTCTGACAGGTCGCCCAGTTGGATCCGGGCTAGGAGTATTGCCGGCGTCTCCTTCTCCCTCGTGACTTTCCCCTGCAGCTCGCCGTTCCGTCCCCTCTGACTGACGCGTTGATGCCTCTGAGGAAGCTGATTGGACCAGCGAAACGTGTCAGGCAGAGGGGACGGAACGGTCAAGCAACTTTACAGTTGAGAGACTGAAGCAGGACTGGCAACACAACTAAAAAGACTAACGTTTTCCTTCCTCTTTTTTATCTTTATTTTGGGCAAAAAGATGGCAGTTGTGGGTTTGTGTCAGGAGGGGTATTGAAGAATGAGATGTATAGCTAAAAGAACATAAAGGCTGTGTAACGACTAGGGATGCACCAAATCCACTTTTTTGGATTCGGCCGAATCCTTTATGAAAGATTTGGCCGAATACCAAACTGAATCTAACTCCTAATTTGCATATGCAAATTAGGGGAATGTAAGGAAAACATGGAAACATTTATTTACTTCCTTATTTTGTAACAAAAAGTCATGTGATTTCCCTCCCCTCTCAATTTACATATGCAAATCAGAATTCCGATTCAGTTCGGCCAAGCACAAGGATTCGGCCAATCTGAATCCTGCTGAATAAGGCCGAATCCTGAACCGAATCCTGGATTTGCCGCATCCCTCGTAACAACTAACATTCTCAGTGCTTTACAACCAGCACTAACAAATTTTGTGTAAATTAACATCTTCTGCAAGCAGTGGGTGCACCACATTAATAGGCTGTATATAAGCCTTGTATAGAACAGTTATTAGCTATTCTCAGTAGGACAGGCTGCAGATCAAACCGGCACAATGTTCCATGAATTAAGGTCTTCACAGTAGTCCAACATTTTCTTAAAAGCTAACGACCCATATCCGTACCCCATACCACGTAATCTATAAAACAGGCAGTTGGTTCTCCAGAAATGTCTTCCCTTGTCCTGTGGATAACACATAATTGGTTGCGCTGAACCAACCTCAGAAAATACTTAATGCGGCTTTTTTGGTATTAATTGGTCTAAAATATATAAAAGGCTTTTCTGGTAATGGCCTTGTACTTGTTTGGAACAATTCTGGCGGCAGCAGGACGCTTCCTTGTTCATTGTTTGTACGGAGAGGTGATTTGTGTAGTGCGCTCACCAGGTACACACTTAGTATTATAAATAGAAGGGGCACAAAGGCTCATCACAGCTATTCTATTGTGATCCACCAAATAAATCAAATTGGCTATTCCGGTTTAATTGCCTCTGTGCGCTTAGCAGCCAGGGTTATTGAATGGCAACCGAATGTATGTTGCAAACTAAAGGTTATAGAAAGGTTTTGTTTTCTCTGGAATTAGAGGGAAACATTGATTAAAGCAGCCATTTGAAATGTTATTTACTTTAGTTCTTTTTAGAATGACAATTAACTGTTTCAGTCGATATACAGCAGTGCAGCCTTGCTTTATAACTGGGAACAGATTTCAGGGATTTAAATGGGTTGTTCACTAGTGATGGACGAATAAATCTGAATACATTCGCGTTTCGCTGCCGGCGAATAAATTCATGAAACTGCCTCGGAAATGCCAAAATAAAAAGTAAAAAAAATTTGGAGGCACGTCGGAAAGGTCGATCGCATCAAATCCATCGTGCGTCAACTGTATTCGGACGCCTGTTGACTGGCGTCAAAATTGGTGCAAGGGTCAGAAGTGATTCGGGCGTCAAAGAATTTTTTCACCATTTTTCACCAATTTTTCACCATTCGCAATTTTTTTTCGGCGAAACAAACCGGGACAAAGTCGCCCTTTTAAAGAAGAGAGTGATGTTCTAAGACAGTTTGCAACTGGTTTTCATTTTTTTATTATTTGTGGTTTTTGAGTTATTTAGCTTTTTATTCAGCATCTCTCCAGTTTGCAGTTTCAGCAGTCTGGTTGCTAAGCTCCAAATTACCCTAGCAACCATGCATTAATTTGAATAAGAGACTGGAATATGAACAGGAGAGGCCTGAATAGAAAGATGAGTAATAAGAAGTAGCAATAACTATAAATGTGTAACTTTACAGAACATTTGTTGTAGATGGGGGTCAGTGACCCCCTTTGAGAGCTGGAAACAGTCAGAACTATAACTATCGCTATAATTCTAAAACTATAAAAAAGAAAAAATGAAGGCCAGATGAAAAGATGCTTAGAATTAGCCATTCTATAATGTACTAAAATTGAACTTAAAGGTTTAAATGTTCTTCTACATGGTGCTATAAAACATAAAAGTTCAATTAGTTTTCTTTTTCTGGGCTGCTGGTTGTTTTTATTTGCACCCCAAGGACCACCAAGATTGTCAGACTGAATGTCTCCATTGAGAGTCCTGCCTGTGCCATTACGCAGGGCCGCCATCAGGGGGGGACAAGGGGCCCTGAAGGGGGGCCCGGCAGTGCTACATTTTTGAAAGAGCCGGGCCCTCCTTACGAGCACCCGAGCTGTGCGGCCATTTCCCAGGTTGTAGAATACGGAAGTGCCGAAAAGCCGAACAGCCGAAGTCCTGAAGTGGCGAAAAGACACAAAGTCACGAAAGGAGGCGAAGTTGAAGTCCTGAAGCCATGAGTTCAATTCTACTGAACACCAGATTGTGTTTGTTTGTTTTTAATCCCCTGCCCACCAATGTATTATTTTAATATTCTATAGGCCCCCGCCACCAATGTTTTTTTTTAAAAAAAAATTTTTGGGGCCCCAATTTTTTTTTACTTGTAAGGGGGGCCCTGCCACCAATTTTTTTTTTTTTTTTTTTTTTTAAATTTTTTGGGGACCCAATTTTTTTTAACTTGTAAGGGGGCCCCTGCCACGGTTTTTTTTTTTTTAAATTTAAAAAAAAATTTTTACGTTTTTTTTGGGGCCCCAATTTTTTTTAACTTGTAAGGGGCCCTTGCCACCAATGTTTTGTTTTTTTTAAAAAAAAAATTTTTGTAACTTTTTTTTGGGGCCCCAATTTTTTTAAACTTGTTTTTTTATTTTTCTTTAAAACATTTTTTTTACATAAACAGTATATATATGTATGAAACGAATAAGATCCTTTATCTGAAAACCCAATATCCAGGAAAAGCCGAATTACGGACTACATTCTATCAAAATAATCCACATTTTTCAAAATGATTTCCTTTTTCTCTGTAATAATAAAACAGTAACTTGTACTTGATCCCAACTAAGATATAATTAATCCTTATTGGAAGCAAAACCAGCCTATTGGATTTATGTAATGTTTATGGGATTTTCTAGTCAATTTAAGGTATGAAGATCCAAATTACAGAAAGATCCGTTATCTGGTAAATCCTGGTTTTCCCAAGCATTCTGATAACAGGTCCCATACCTGTAGTAGCTTGTAATACACAGTCCCTGCATGACATAGAAATGTTTAATGTGTTAATGCAAAATATATTTTTTTGTCAATTGACAACATTTAATTGTTAAATGTTTTTTTTATTGGATTTTCCAAATCAAATCAAGCAAGATTTCAACAAATGTACAAAGCTGCACAATGAGGCTTATCCAAACAGTTTGCTTTGACTCCAGACATTAAAGAGAAATACAATAGCGATGAAATTTGGTGAGCCACTTTTATTTTGCTTTTCTTTTCTGATTGTATGATAAAACGTAAGGAATCACAGAACAGTTTAAATTAAATATATTTTATGACTGGTAAAATGTTTTTGCTACGTCCATTAACCACAAGATGGCAGAGTTTGACAGCATTTCACTTGCTCAGCCTGTAAATACTTGGAATTTTATTGCCCTTTTTTCCTTCCTTCTCTTCTATCCACGTTTTATTTTATTTTGAGGATCACCAACAGAACAGGAATATCTGACCTATAAATCAGAGGCAACTGAATGTTCCTGGGCCAGTTATTGAATATGAACAGGTTGTTTATATGCCACATTTTAAAAGCAGAACATGGCAAACCTAAATGGACTCCCTATCCCCATAGTCCCACATAAAGCAGAACAGCATCCCAATTGTGCCATTTTTCGCGGTACAGTCCCGATTTTGACAGCTCAACCCGCAGTCCTGGCTTTGTTACTGAAATGTCCCGACTTTCTATTTGATCTCCTGCGCTGAACAGCCAGAAAAAGATACAACTCTTCTAAAACTTAATTGGCTTTGTCAGAGAGCCCAGAATATGTGGCAGGTGCACTTAGATACTTTTGTAATAATTTAAGATAAGCAAAGAAACAATTATAACAATTTAAGATAAGCAGGTCTCTGGGGGAAACTCTGACTTAAAGGGCAAATCACCTTCATTAGCAAAACTGTAATAACATAAAATCCACACAAATGTGTTCAAACTTTAAAAACCTGCCAAATTTTGTAAAATGAACATGGTAATTAGGGTGTGTCAATAATATGGGTGTGTCCAAATTAAATTCTTTTGTCTCTCTATTTCTGAAATATTGGGAGGCATGGTAGAGGAATATGGCAGCTATCATGAAGTGTAACTTTAAAAGTGCAAAATGCAATTCGCCATGTTTTCTACCCACAATGCAAAGGGTTTTTTCCTGCATCAATGCGATTGCTGCAACTTTGCCCAATGTGTCAAAATGAATGCAAATGTGCGCAATATGAATTGCATTATTTCTGGAACTCGCCATGAAAATGCTGATGCGTGGGATTCTTTGGGTGCAAGTCTGCTTGTTGACAAAACCTGCCATGGGATTCATTATCTGGAAACCCGCTATCCAGAAAGCTCTGAATTACGGAAAGGCCATCTCCCTTATGCTCCATTTTATCCAAATAATCCAAATTTGCAAAACTGATTTCCTTTTCTCTGTAATAATAAAACAGTAACTTGTACTTGATCCCAACTAAGATATAATTAATCCTTATTGGAAGCAAAACCAACCTATTGGGTTTATTTAAAGGAATAGTTCCGTGTGAAAATAAAAACTGGCTAAATAGTTTCTAATATAGTTAGTTAGCCAAAAATGTAATGTATAAAGGCTGGAGTGAACAGATGTCTAATAAAACAGCCAGAATCCAACGTCCTGCTTTTCAGCTCTATAACTCTGAGTTAGTCAGCGACTTGAAGGGGGGCCACATGGTACATTTCTGTTCAGTGAGTTTGTAATTGATCCTCAGCATTCAGCTCAGATTCAAAAGCAACAGATATGACCCATGTGGCCCCCTCTCATGTCTCTGATTGGTTACTGTCTGGTAACCAGGGTAACCAGTCAGTGTAAACCAAGAGAGCTGATAAGCAGGAAGTAGTGTTCAGACTGACTTGTTATACATCAAATCACTCCAGCCATTATACATTACATTTTTGATTAACTAACTATATTAGAAACATTTTTTTTGCACAGCCTATCTATTTACCCAGGTTTTATTTTTACACTGAACTATTCCTTTAATGTTTAAATGGTTTTCTAGTAGACTTAAAGGAATTGTTCAGTGTAAAATTAAAAACTGGGTAAATAGATCATATGTGCAAAATAAAAAAGTTTCTAATATAGTTAGTTAGCCAAAAATGTAATGTATAAAGGCTGGAGTGACTGGATGTGTAACATAATAGCCAGAACACTACTTCCTGCTTTGCAGCTATCTTGGTTTCCACTGATTGGCTACAAGGCAGTAACTAATCAGTGACCTGAGGGGGGGGGGCATATGGGTCATAACTGTTGCTTTTGAATCTGAGGATCAATTGCAAACTCCCTGAACAGTTATGTCCCATGTGGCCCCCCTTACAGTCACTGACTAACTCAGAGTTAGAGAGCTAAAAAGCAGGAAGTAGTGTTCTGGCTATTATGTTACACATTCAGTCACTCCAGCCTTTATACATTACATTTTTGGGCAGCCTATCTATTTACCCAGTTTTTATTTTTACACTGAACTATTTTTTAAAGGTATGAAGAGCCAAATTATAGAAAGCATTCTGGATAACAGGTCCCATGCCTGTAATAATAACAGTACTTTGAACATCCTTACTGTGCATCTGCCCCGCACACTCCATACCCGACTCCGCCCATTCCAGCCCGACTTGCACCCCTTCCTCGACGGAGGTAAGAGAGCGGCTAGGGGGGGAGGGGTTTTTCTATTAGCTATAGAGTAAGCAGACCCCAGAGTCCGGGTCCCCTGCGACTGCAGGTTCTGCCTCCTCTATAGTTACGCCACTACTTAGTAGACTTAAAATATGGAGATCCAAATTACAGAAATATCCCTTATCTGGAAAACCCTAGGTCCCGCTAGATCCCAAGCATTCTGGATAAAAAGTGCCAGACCTGTATATTACTCGAAGACAAATGCTTACACACAGGGCCATGGTTGGAAATGTTTCTAGGTAGCAATGCTGATCATGGTGTCACATGCAACACTTGCAAGAAAAAAAATTACTTTTTTATTTACCCTTTATATTAAGTCATTAAGGAGTGTGTGTGTGTGTCGGGTGGGAGACATGTTTTTCTTCTCCATGCACATTAAATAATAAAGATGTGTATTTGTGGCAAACGGTGACGGCAGGAGAAGAACCAAGATGAAGACACATTGGCCCTTTGAGCGAGCGAGACTTATGCAATGTGTTTGGACTTTGCACAAAACCCATGAAACGCCTTCCCTGTAACAGGCTGGGGAACGTGCACAAAAGATCAATTCAGAGAGGCAGTTTCTGTATAAATAAACTCAGGGCTTCGTCCAGAACTGAATGGCTCTGATTTATGTGCCGCTGGATCAGGATGTTCTGCTGGGACTGATAAAGGGAAGAAAAGCTCAATTCTAATTTTATAATAACAAAATCTTGATAGGCGGCTGGAGTTTTCATTGTGCAGAGATTGGCATCAACTATGAGCACCGGAATGGCCCTAAGATGGCGCTCTTGCATTGATCTTCCCACAGTAACACATACAGTTACTCCGGCTCTAATACTAAAGCAGCAATGTGTTGTTTGGATTAGGTTCAAAGAGAGAGACTTTTCCTTCGACTGCCAAGTGAGCAGAGGTATTATTACTGCTCTTTAATCATTCATTCTGTGGGATACCCTTCTACGGAGGATATTTATTAAATAGAGAGCCATGTTGCCCTTTTGAAATAAAGAGACTAATCACAAACGAGAGCTGCAGACCGTTAAATCTTAGCCCAAGACTTTAATGAAACAGTCATAGTGAGAGGTAAAATAATATCATGCTTGTGTATATAGGGATGGCGTAAATTAGATATCCAAGTGTAATGGATATGAGTCACTTAAATATGAGTTTTTCCCTGGGATAAGATATAGCAAAGAAGCATAGGGCAACCCCAATGTGTTTTAATCCCATTTGACCACAGCTGATTGTTCCATGTGTTGGGCAGGATTAAAGGGTTGTTCCTCTTTAAATTTACTTTAAAGGGATACTGTCATGGGGAGATTTTTTTTTCCCCAAAATTAATCAGTTAATAGTGCTGCTCCAGAAGAATTCTGCATTGAAATCCATTTCTCAAAAGAGCACACAGTTTTTTTTATATTCAATTTTGAAATCTGACATGGGGCTAGACATTTTGTCAATTTCCCAGCTGCCCCTGGTCATGTGACTTGTGCCTGCACTTTAGGAGAGAAATGCTTTCTGGCAGGCTGCTGTTTTTCCTTCTCAATGTAACTGAATGTGTCTCAGTGGGACATGGGTTTTTACTATTGAGTGTTGTTCTTAGATCTACCAGGCAGCTGTTATCTTGTGTTAGGGAGCTGTTATCTGGTTACCTTCCCATTGTTCTTTTGTTTGGCTGCTGGGGGGGGAAGGGAGGGGGTGATATCACTCCAACTTGAAGTACAGCAGTAAAGAGTGACTGAAGTTTATCAGAGCACAAGTCACATGACTTGGGGCAGCTGGGAAATTGACAATATGTCTAGCCCCATGTCAGATTTCAAAATTGAATATAAAAAAAAATGTGTGCTCGTTTGAGAAATGGATTTCAGTGCAGAATTCTGCTGGAGCAGCACTATTAACTGATTCATTTTAAAAACATTTTTTTTCACATGACAGTATCCCTTTAAGTAGGACGTAGAAAGTGATTTTCTGAGACAATTTGCAATTGGTTTTCATTTTTTATTATTTGTGTTTTTTGTGTGACTTAGCTTTTTAATCAGCAGCTCTCCAGTTTACAATTTCAGCAATCTGGTTGCTAGGGTCCAAATTACCACAGCAACCATTGGTTTGAATAAGAGACTGGAATATGAATAGGAGAGGCCTGAATAGAAAGATGAGTAACAAAAAGTAGCAATAACAATCCATGTGTAGCCTTAGAGGGCCTTTGATTTTAGATGGGGGCAGTGACCCCCATTTGAAAGCTGGAAAGAGTCAAAGGAAGAAGGCAAATAATTCAACTATAAAAAAAGGCAATTTGAAAAGTTGCTAAGAATTGGCCATTCTTAAACAATATAAAAGTTAACTTAAAGGTGAACCACCCCTGGGCAGGGGTCACTCTTGGGAGAAGGGTGGAAAGTCTTGGCTGTTTTGGGCCAGTGTAAGGATTTCGGCTGTCTGAAGCATTACATAGACATAGAGTAACCAGTAGGTCTGTGCTTCACCAGGGAGGCTAATAATGTACCACCATGACTGATCTATGAACAACCAACAACTCCAAGAGCTGGAAATAAGAGTAAGCAATGAGTAGACCGATAAGCCAATCCCAGCAGAGCCTTGATGGAAAACTGGTATTGCAATTGTCCTGATCTATATCTTAGTTATGTTACTATTGAATGGACTGGGAAAACCCAATTGTATTCTTGTTCAATGAACTGTTACTGCTCTTTCAAGAAGGTCTGGTAACCAATCAATCTATCTGCTAAGCCAAACATGTTCTACATTGTACAACTGCACTCCATCCTCCAGAGGCAGAGGTCTTCAGAATGTTTGTTGGTCATTTATTCAGGGTCCACAAGAATTATTATAAGGTTGCAAAACATTACTGTATTATAATCCTTTACTTATATAGCACCAACATATTCCACTGTGCTTGTGGAGCTTACACTCTAAGGTCCCTATAGAAGCTCTATTGGGGCAGGGGCTGATGTATATTATTATTAATATCCTTCATTTATATAGCACAAAGATAAAGGCCAGTTGAATATGTCAGTGCTATATAAATGAAGGATATTATTATTTATAATAATAATGATCAATTAAAAATAATATATATACCGGTATAGGATCCCTTATCCGGAAACCCGATATCCAGAAAGCTCCGAATTACGGAATGGCTGTCTCCCATAGACTCCATTTTATCCAAATAATCTAAATTATTAAAAATGATTTCCTTTTTCTCTGTAATAATAAAACAGTCGCTTGTACTTGATCCCAACTAAGATATAATTAATCCTTATTAGAAGCAGCAAAACCAGTCTATTGGGTTTATTTAATGTTTAAATGAATTTCTAGTAGGCTTAAGGCTTGAAGACCGAAATTACGGAAAGATCCGTTATCCGGAAAACCCCAGGTCCCGAGCATTCTGGATAACAGGTCCCATACCTGTACTGTATAGTACAACGGTATAGGGCCATGGGATATGTCAGTGCTATATAAATGAAGCATATTATTATTAATAATTATAACAATAATAATAGAATTTACTGGTGGCTCTAGGATAAAAACAAAGTTCAGACTACTATATACTGAACCATATGCTGATTTCAAGAGCTTACGTGTGACCGTTGTTGGACACAGGATTATAAATGACCATCATGGTGTTTTTTGCACCCGGCAGGGCGTGCCATGTTATAGTGGTACATACGTGTAATGGATATCATGTGGCACGGCTAGCTGTGAGTAACTGAAATGCTGAAAAACAGGTTGCACGTATGTGCACATTAACATTCTGAGAATATCAGGCTCATGCAAAAACTCCCTAAATCTATAATTATGCAAATTTCCAGGAAAGTGTCGACCTTTAATCAGCAGAGATGATCCCCTTCTTTGGTTTAGGCACAACAGCTCTGTGTTATTAATTAGTTGATTTTGCTTTAAATCCACAGCTACTGACATGCTTGAAAAGAACTGTGCCCAGAGAGATAGGGAGCAGTCAGTGGCCTATAGTGCCTCAGGTTCCCTTGTCAAAAGAGCTTACATTTCTGCATGACTTAAAACCACAGGCTGCTGAGTTCTTATTAGGGCTATGTTTATACTTTCTCCATATGTTTAAATCCTGGAATGCTGACATGGCTACAGACTGCTAGAAAGCGAAGGGTGTGTCTGTTAGCATGAATTAACTCAATACGCAGATAGATTACATCTGCACTGCTTGTTTCTTAGAGAGTTGCACAATTAAATGTATTCCATATGATAGAGCAACATATGAAATATAGAAGGATTCCGGCTGCTAAGCACTTGCAGCTAGATTTTAAATTACTGAAGTAGGAGTTAGGCAATAGAGAGTTGGAGCTAGGCTAATAAAGCTGGAGCTAGGCTAATAAAGCTGGAGCTAGGATAATAAAGCTGGAGCTAGGCTAATAAAGCTGGAGCTAGGCTAATAAAGCTGGAGCTAGGCTAATAAAGCTGGAGCTAGGCTAATAGAGCTGGAGCTAGAATAATAGAACTGAAGCGAGGATAATGGAGTCAGTTTGGATTTGGAACTAGGGTAACAGAATAACTCTGATGCTAGCGTTAGGCTAATGAAGTTAGTATGGAGCTTGAGCTGGGCTAATGAAGAACAGAGCAAGTATAATGGCATCAGTCTGAAACTGGAGCTAACCTAATACTGAGCTAGGATGACAGAAAGATGGAACTTGGCACTAAAAATGGGACACTCCACGCAGTCCGAAAATTGTACGATTTATATCTCTACGTCTATGGCCAGCTTTAGGTTAGTGAAGTTAGTATGGAGCTTGAGTTAGGCTAATCAAGACATGGAGCTAGGATAATGGCATCAGTCTGCAACTGGAGCTAACCTAATATAGCCTGCCCAGAGCCTGAGCTAGGATGATGGAGAGCTTGAGCTAGTATAATGTAGTTAGTGCAGAGTTGGAACTAGGGTAGCAGAGTCACTTTGATGCTAGAGTTAGGCTACTGAAATTAGTATGGAGCTTGAGCTAGGCTAATCAAGACATAGAGCTAGGAAAATGGCATTGGTCTGGAACTGTATCTAAGCTAATGGAGACTGAGCTAGACAATTATAGTCAATCCAGAGCTGGAGCTAGAGTAATGAAGTCAGTACGGGAGCTGGAGGTAGGCTCACAGACAGCTGCAGCCAGTCTAATGGAGTCACTCGGGATTTTCACATAGGCAAATGTTGGAAGGTATGTAATGTTTCAACTGGGGCAACTCCCAAAACCCATTGGCAGCCAAAGTAAAAGCTGCAGGAGATGTTCAGGAGTGCATTGGGTCTGCTGCCCCACACTTCTCTTTATGTGGTCCAAAAGGGGGCACAAGGGTTCTGTGAAACTGACCTATGTACAGAACCATCCAATTAACATTCTATGTGCCAAATAAACCACATGTAGTGGTTATGTAGAGGTTATACAGGACTATGGGAAATTTTTACAGACTGGGGCGAACTGGGAGATCCTTTGGTACATATTGACATAGGTACTGAGCATATATTGATGTATGTACTATAGTGCAAAAAAAAGCACTGTCCTTTAATCCAATTAAAACAATCAATACAGAATTTTAAGTTTATTCTTCAACAGAAAGAGTTTGCATTTGGATTAGTGCTCTCATTATAATAAGATTCAGCACCCAGAAATTTCAAGGTAGAAGGGCAAAGCATTAATTCACAGTGCCACCCAGGCTTGGTCTGGCAATTTTTGGATTCTGGAAAATGCCATTGATTATTTATTGGGCCTGTGGGGGCTGTTTGGGCCTCTGTGCCAGGGCCTAGTTTGAAGACCAGGTGCCACCCAGCCCACACTCTTCAGTTTTCACCTCCTCCATCAATGTCCATACTACCTCCCCTCTATTAAAGTTCTTCTACTGTAGCTGAAGAATGTATCTGCATGCTGCTCATCCAAGGAAATATCTAAAAAATGCTGAGCCGAGCATTTGTACAAAGGAATTCTTCTTCAAGGCTGGAGAATTTCATCTAAGGGCTCTTTGTGGAAACAGTATAACCACACGGGAACGTTACGTAGAGCCCAGATATGCAGCAGATGCTATTGGCTTTGGGCAACTTCATATGAAATATCAACTTTCTGTGAGTGGCTTAGCAGCAGCCCTAGATACATAGCAGACGGTGCAGACTTAGAAACCAGTTTGACGGGAAACTGCAATCACTACAAATAAAATGATTTGCTTAACAAGACTCACATTATTACATTGTACCTAGAGCAAATGTACCGGAAACGCTCATTATGTATTTTCCAGGATATTTATCTATTTGCATATTTGTAGGCATATAATGCTTCACAGATGTTTGTACAGTACCAAGATTGATATTGTTACACCTGAAATGCCCAGTGCAAAGTGCCAGCCTGTTTGATATGACAGGGGGAGGATATACAGAGCTGAGGAGGTGTTTGATCCTGTTAATGCACAATGTATCTTGTGCTTATTTTCCCTTAATAAACAGCAAAATCTGAAACAGTAGTTTGAGTTCTCGGAACATTCCATCTACTTAAACTGTTTGTTGACAATTAACTTTTAGGGGGAAATTTACTAAAGGGCGAAGTGGCTAACGCTAGCGAAAAGTTTAGTTATTTTGCCGATTTACTAACGGGCGCTGGCGTAAATTCTCTAGTGAAGTGGACCTACTCTAGCGCTACTTCTCACCCTTACACCAGGCAAAGTTGCGCTATGGTGAAGGGACGTAACTATGCTAATTCACTAACTTGCGCATTTTACTGAACGTTACCTTTTGCGACAGACTTGCCTTCGCCACCTCAGACCAGGCGAAGTGCAATAGAGTAGATAGGGATTGCTTCAAAAAAAGTTTACATTTTTTCTAAGTCCCGAAAAACGCTGGCGTCTTTTACTTTTTTAAGGGTGATAGGCTGAAAAAGATCGTAAATTTTTTTGGGGATACCCTCCTTCCCCCCTACATTTCTTAACATATGGCACCTAAACTATACACTGGGAACATGTATAGGGCAAAATAACACCTCTATTTTATTTTATGAAGCTTTCCCAGGCTTGTGTAGTGTAATGTATTTGCGGCTACATATACGTCCATTGTACTTTAACTTGGCGCCGTATGCAAATTAGGCATCACTAGTGTAACTTCGCTTTGCTTGACAAATTAATGCTAGCGCAACTTTGCTAGCTTTCTCTTCCCTGAGCGCAACTTTGGATTTTAGTGAATTAGCGGCGCCCTGGCGAAGTGCGGCGAAGCTGATGCAGCCGCAACTTTGAAGGTAAGTAAATTTGCCCCTATTTAGTATGGTGTTTGGTGATCTCCATCCCACCGCCTGCATTCCTGGCTTTATGATCTGGTCGTTGGGCCCTAGGGCCCATGATCGGATCAGCCTGATATCGTCCACTCAAGGTAGGGTTGATGCCAATGTTATTAACAGGAAGAAATGGCAAGAATTTAGGAAGGCCGGTATTTTTATCCAGAAAAGGTGGCAACCCTAACTCAAGGTGAGCATATTGGTGCAAGATCCGCTTGTTGGGAGCGCCCACGTTTCGTATCGATAGGATACTTAATCATAGGCTCATGTCCTATTGAAACGAAACGCGTCAGGCTGTGTCCTAGTGCACTCCAATAAATTAAATACTTTTTAATTGAAAAGTCTGCCAGGAAGATTGGTCCTTGAAAGTGCCTGCTCAATTTCTTTATACGGTTATCCGCTCCCTCAGCTGAAGGTTCAGGGCGGTGCACCAGGACCCCTTCCCTAAACCGGTGAGTTTTTCACTTATGAGACCTGAAAGATTTACAGCATTTACCTACCAGTGTTCATGAGTCTAACCTCTTCAAACGAGCAGATCTGCCCATGTATGGCCACATTAAGCCTTTAGTTTGCCATAACTGAATCATTTGGTCCAGACCACAAATACAATCTAGGCTTCAGCTTCAAGCTGTTCTATTGTAAAGGCTGATGGTAAAAAGAGCTTTTGGCTGCTGGAGTATAAACACCCAAAAGCACCCCTGCTGTCTACTGTTGACTGTATTGGGAATCACTGGATACCGTTGGTACAGGAGGTTCTCCAGTAACACATTAAGGCATTTTAGGCCAAAATACACAAGTACAAGATGTGTCAGGCTCTAATGCCTGCTTTTGGCACCTCTCCAGTGGCTTGAAAACTCCAGTGGAGAAAGCACCTCATATGCCATGGTTCAAAGGATTATCATGCTGGACTAAGGTCGCCATACACAGGCAGATTAAAGATGCAGATATTGGTCTTTTAGATGGATTTGGCATCTTATCTGCCCGTGTGTGGGGGCATCCAATGGGTTCCCCCGATCAATATCAGGCCAAAAATCGGGCTGATATGAATCGGGCAGGTTTGAATTTTCCTGCTAATTGTGGCCATACACGGAGAGATCCGCTCGTTTGGCGATGTCGCCAAATGAGCGGATCTCTCTCCGATATGTCCACCTTGAGGTAGGCAATATCGGGCAGATCCAATCGTGGGCCCTAGGGCCCAACGATCAGATCCTACGGTGGCTTTATGGGCAGTCGGATCGTGGGACCGCATCAACGAACAGATGCGGCCGTGATCCGACGGGATTTTTAGTCCCATCCGATCGAGATCTGGCCGACTTTCGGCCAGATCTCGATCAGGGAAGCCCGTCAGGGGGCACTATACACAAGCCAATAAGCTGCCGACTTGGTCTGTCAGCAGCTTTTATCGGCCCGTGTATGGCCACCTTAACTGATGCTGTCTTATGACCCATCGGCGCCCATTCTCTTAGTTGTAATCTGATCATTCGGCCCTAGGCCCGATATCGCCCTGCCATTATTGGGCATATCAGGGAAAGATCCGCTCGTTTGGGGACCTCACCAAACAAGCAGATCTTATCGTGTATGGCCATCAACTGTGACTAATAGGCAGGAATTGGAAGTGTCAGGGCACTAAGCAAAGGAGTGTCTGCAAGAAGAGATACCACATAACCAAATTAAGAGTGAGGAGACCTGATTTTTTAAGGGAGCTAAAGCTCCTTCACTAGTTCTAACTACAGACCAGAGACTCAATGACTCTTCTCACTCTAAGGGTGGTGGCACGCGGGGAGATTAGTCACTATAAATCTTCGCTACTGCGAAATGCTTTCCTGCTGACAAGAATGTGAATCACGGGCAAGATGGTATACTTGTCACTTTGGTTTTCAGAAGTTGTCTGAAGGTTCCTATGAGGCAACTTCAGGAGACTTCGTAAAACCGAAACGTTTCGTATGCCATCCAGCCGGCTAATCTCCCTGAGTGCCAACACCCTAAATATGTTGTTCTGTTGGAAAAAGTAAGGGTGAACTTCAGCCTAAAAAATATTCCTTGTATGGCCATTTTAGATTTTGCTAGGAGAGATAGAGACACATTTAGAGAAACAAGGAAACCATGCAACTTGTGTATATAGTTAGAGACAGGGGTGTTACAAAAGAGCCAGCTCTATCTCCAGGGACATAAGAGGTCTATCTACAGGGAAATCAGAGGGCCCATTGGAGACACAATTTTAGCATGATGTTTGTGTGAAACAAAGATTTAGGTCTCTGATAAAGAATTTGCTGTAGGACCCTTTAATTTTACCTTGTCATTGAATGCAGATACTTCATGCTTCAACACAATGGTGTTCTGAATCCTGATAAGGAGGTAATAAATGTAAAACATAATTTTGTCCTGGTCTACTGATATTAATTATATGCATATCCAAGTGCTATATGGAAATGTATGTATACGCCATGAAATCTCTAACAGGAATGGGTAACGTACAGCCCTCAGAACCATGCTGAACGGGGAGTGCTGGGAGTTTTTATTTAACAGAACCTTTGGGGCTACAGCCCGGTCTATACCGTACAGGAGAATAAGCCCATTGGTTTATACTGCATTGAGATACACCCTTGTGAAATATGCCTTAAAAAAGAAGCAGAAACTAGCAGTCAAGTCCAGAGAAGTTGGAGTTTAAGGAGCTAAAATTAGACAGAAATAATGACTGTGTGTAGGCTGTACTGAGCACGGAACATGTGAGTTCTGCTGGGGAGTTTGGCAACACGTTTTATATGCAAAATAAATGAATGTCTCACATAAAACCTGCTTCTGCTCAGAATTACTGGCAATATAGGAGCTCTCTGTCTATGGTTTCTTACTTGTGATGGAAAGGTTGCAATAACAATAAACTATAATCTATCTCTTGTATCATGTGAGGTTTGCAGATAAATTGTAGCCATTGGTTTTGTTATGGGTATTCCTTTAAAAAGGATACAGTCCTCCCTGTTGCCCACTTTATTGTAACAGTACCTGCCCTCTGGAAATGTACCCCTTCTGCCTCCTATTAACTTATGTGACAGAACATCTACAGGAAGCTTGGGCTGAAAACCCAAGTACTGGCTCTGTGAGGTGTAGGGTCGGACTCGGCCGGAAGGACACCAAGTAAAAACCCCGCCACCCCATACCTGCACCTGTTTTCAGCCTTTGCTGCCCCCTGATCTCATACCTCTCCAGCCCCAATTGAGCCGAACTACAAAACAGGTATGTATGGGGGCTTGGAGGGGGGGTTGTGGCAGAGGCAGGGGGGCCTGGAGGGGTGTGGAGGATGGAGGCCCCTGTGGTGGAATCCCTGGTGGGCCTTCGGCCCGCCAGTCTGACGCTGGTCAGGTGGTTCCCTTTTACATTAATGGTAAATGGAAGAAAGGTGGTTTTGTGCACTTCATCTCTGGCTGAATTATGCAGGTGCAAAAAATTCCCGAGACATGGTAACTCCCCCACATGAGTGTCTGCAGAAAGGGGCAAGAGGGGGCAGTTGCCCTACCCTGAATTCTTCAGCTCTTTCCAAGAAATTGTAAGTTTAGTTAAACAATGCAAAATGTTTTTTTATACTTCTGCATTGTTATGATTAGGTTCATCTTCAATGGGATGTTACCCTGTGTGATATTAGCTTACTAGCCCTACCCTGGAAAATTTTCTACAGACACCCGTGCTCCCCCATATTTATTGGGAGATATCCTGATTTAAGCGCTTCTCCCCGGGTCTCCTTCAGTAACATGTCAGTAACCCAGAACCTAACCTGCTCCATTGAAATGTATAGAATTGTCACCCCTTAGTCCTCTGATAACATCCAAAGCAGTAGGAAGTATGGCAGGGGGTGGGCCAGGGTGGAATGTGGTGGGGAAAGGGCATGGCAATGGCAGCCAAGATTCCCCCGGGTAACCACAGGTCCAGACTGGCATCTCTGTCTTCCATGTGCCATCTAGGGTTGCCACCTGGTTTTGACTCGAACAGTTCAGTTTGTCTTAGGATTGTTCGGGTCACAATTGTCTGGGTTGCAAACTCAAACATTAATCTGGCCAATAACCACCTCTGAGGCACAAGCACATCCCCAAATAGCATAACCACACCCCCTATATCACAGCCCCACCCCTGATGCCATCATCCCGCCGGCCACTTGTTTGGTTTTAGTGGAAGTCAAAGGTGGCAACCCTAGTGCCATCAGCGTAAAAATCGGTGCTTGTGGTCTTGGACTGAAAACCGATGTGGACAACATTTGGGGAGATTTTCTACGTACAAGATACTTGTCCTAATTGAAGGCTAGAAGCCAGTTAGGCTGGGTTTTGAGGTGAACACTTACTTTCTTCCCTTGATATTCTTGGGACTGTTTCTAAATGGCTCATTTCACAATGTTTTTATCTGTAACCTTGTTATTTGGAGGTGGTGGTGCTTAATCAAAATAGTCTGACAACCACTGGTTTATAAGATGATTAATGCATGAAAGGTATTGGCATATGTCTACAATATGGCAGAATACATAAGCACTTTATAAATATAATATAATAATACGACTGCCGTTCATTAAAGATTTTTGAATGTTGTTCTAGCTGTGTCCTCCAGAATCCACCCACATATTGATTTAAAGGGTTTTCACAGTCCTATTAGGACCATAAGGAAAATCCTACTGTAAGGGAGGCTGTAGACTTGTCTTTCAACTCAATATATCAGGTGGAATACCTTTATACTTACTTTGCTACTCTCTAGAGGTGCATTAGGACCCATCCATGAAAATGTAGTGTAAAAGCAAATATTGATCATTTGAAGCAATCAATGAAATGTGGCTTTCGATCTCCGCTTGCCTTCTTTAGAGACAAGGTACAACTGTGTACATATGATACGGTTCCTAGGCACTGCAGACTGAACAAACTAATTTATCCGCAACAGCAAATTTTTACATTATTAGATTAACAATCATGTTCACGTGAGTCAAGAACTGCTGTTCTAAATAATAGGTCAAGCTCAAAGAACAATTGGAGCTTAACTCTTCTGTGCAAAAACCTATGGAACTGAAAAGATGGAGCCAGGATTAAGCCAATGGATCAATAACTAAAAGATGAAGCCCCTAGAACAGGGATCCCCAACCTTTTTTACACGTGAGCAACATTCTAAAAAAGAGTTGGGGAGCAACACAAACATGAAAAATATGGTTTTGCAACCAAAACTTACCTCCAAGCTTGAAATTAAAAAAAAAGCACCTGCTTTGAGGCCACTGGGAGCAACATCCAAGGGGTTGGAGAGCAACATGTTGCTCATGAGCTACTGGTTGGGGATCACTGCCGTAGAAGATGCCACCATGTGAAAAACTATTCTGTAATTGAAATGGAGTTAAAAAGTTTACCACGTTTAGCCAGTAGACCGAAGGAAAAACCTTTCATTCTTTTTTTTGCTTTGGGTATGGCAGCTCTTTAGTTTCTAATGTCCCTTCTGTCAGGGAAATTCAGCTACTGGAGACTACTTAAGGCAAAGACTATGGGGCTGATTTACTAAAACTCTAATTATTCTCAGTTTTTCATGAGTTGACCAAACTACCTTCCATGAATTGAACTCATTTATCAATAATTTTTCTTGAAAAAATGTGAGCGACAAAATTGAGCGTCAATTCGCATTCTACGATTGACGTTATGAAAACTCGATTTTATCTAATTTTCGCTGCGAAAACTCAACTTTTCCCGGTTATCAGACTGAAACCCGGATTATTGACTTCTACATGACCACGACAGGTTTGAGATGAACCATTTTCAATTTGGATTTAAGCAGCTATGATAAATCTCTAAAAATTCGAGTTTTATTCTTTTCCACAAAATAATTTCGTTTTCCCCTTAAAACCTCGACCAGAAAAAAACAAGGTTTAATAAATGGGCCCCAAAGTGTATCTGACACAAGCTCAGTGGATTCTGAACTCACAAATAGAAAGAGCCCTGAACAAAGACATTTTTATAGAGGGAGGCATGGGTTGGAGAGCATAGAGATATTACTTCACAGCACAGAAATACAAAGAACTGCTCTTACAGCCAAGCAGGTGGCTCTGCCCTCAATGTCAGGGTACATGTGACCAGAACAGAATCCATTTAAGTCTCCCCGGGGGAATATGAATACATAGAATTGTATGCTTTATCACTTCTTTTGGTTGACATTCCATAGAAGGAAAACTGTGGTTCCAATTGTGAGATCGATGAATGTGATTGTCAATCACTGTTGGATGGTATCTCCAAAAAATTCCTCTTTAGGAAGTTGAGATGCAGGTTCCCCACTGTATCAAAGCATACTGTGTGTGATTGTACCTATAAATGCGACTGTAGACAATGAGTTCCTGATATGTTTGGGATGATGCGTGTTGGGCAGTCTCTTAGCTCCTGAAAAAAGGGATATTTGCATTGCTTAATCCGTTATCAGAGTGGTAGTTACCAAGACTGAAACATTTATGGAATTCAGTTATGCCCTGTTCAGGGACAACTGAGACCACCAGTATGAATGAATGTAGCGGAAATAGGGCAAAGGTTTAGTGCTTCCGCTGGACAGGAAATCCCGTTCTAGTTGTGCAGTGAATTCCATTAGTATAGGGTGGTGCCATTTTGCTTTTAACAGTGGTCTCTGGTTTCTGAAAGTGTGTGTCACTGCCAAGTGTGAATCAACTGTAATGAATGAACTGCAGCAAGGACAGATTCTGTAAGTATGTTGTGAGCTACTGAAAATTCCTTATAAGTTTTTAGCCTGTCCTGGTGTGGAATGTTGGAATATAAATATAAAAATGGCTCATCCGTAGTGACCAGAGAGGCATCATCCCATAGCAATGATATATTACCAGCTATTGTTCTATTTGTATAGGGCTTCCTACTTCAACCCACCTGCTCCCAACTCCGAGCAGACCAAAATCATCAAGCTGCGATCTTTTTACATACTAGTACTGACCCACCCATCTTGGTTTGAGGCAGGGGAGTTTAGACCAGAAGGGTCTGTAAGGACTGGGGCCCCCCAGAATTTTTGTTGTTTGATACACAGATCTCATCAGGAGATACCTGACAAGTTCAATAAGATCTTCATCATTCACACAAATACAGTACCAGTAAGAGGTATATTTTTCCTTTATTGGAATGCACATTTATATAATCAGAGAAGGATTTACTGCAGAGTAATTAACATGAAGAGTAAAAAAGTCAGGGCTGAGCGCAATGACACCAGTGTGCTGTATTTTTAGTATTTATATTGTCCTGGGTGGAGAAAGAAGTGCTCAACAGATACATTTTGTAAAGGCTACTGGCATCCCCCATGGTGGGATCAGATATACTCTACTGAAATTTGTATAATTAATCATAAAGCCATAGAACAATGTAGTAAGGA
The DNA here is from genome assembly GCF_017654675.1 of Xenopus laevis. Lineage (NCBI taxonomy): Eukaryota > Metazoa > Chordata > Amphibia > Anura > Pipidae > Xenopus > Xenopus laevis. The sequence continues at coordinate 15,688,711 of NC_054383.1, forward strand.
TATCTGTGCACAATGACTATCAAATCAATAAATGGCCTAGTGTTACTGAAGGTTAATACTGATATTCATGCAGTTGTACATAAGATATTTGTTACCAACAGCTGCCTGGCATATTGTCAAGAATCTATTTTCCCTACTCTTTCCACTATTTCCCTACTTCTTCGGGCCCATCTTTTCCTACTATACCTGCTATCCCACAGTCACACTCCCTTCCCAGAGACTATTATCCCACTGTTACTATAGGCACCATCTCTCCCTACTATATCTGCTATCCCACAGTCACACTCCCTTCCCAGAGACTATTATCCCACTGTTACTATAGGCACCATCTCTCCCTACTATACCTGCTATCCCACAGTTACACTCTCTTCCCAGAGACTATTATCCCACTGTTACTATAGACACCATCTCTCCCTACTATACCTGCTATCCCACAGTTACACTCCCTTCCCAGAGACTATTATCCACTGTTACTATAGGCACCATCTCTCCCTACTATACCTGCTATCCCACAGTCACACTCCCTTCCCAGAGACTATTATCCCACTGTTACTATAGGCACCATCTCTCCCTACTATACCTGCTATCCCACAGTTACACTCTCTTCCCAGAGACTATTATCCCACTGTTACTATAGGCACCACCTCTCCCTACTATACCTGCTATCCCACAGTCACACTCCCTTCCCAGAGACTATTATCCACTGTTACTATAGGCACCATCTCTCCCTACTATACCTGCTATCCCACAGTCACACTCCCTTCCCAGAGACTATTATCCCACTGTTACTATAGACACCATCTCTCCCTACTATACCTGCTACCCCACAGTCACACTCCCTTCCCAGAGACTATTATCCACTGTTACTATAGGCACCATCTCTCCCTACTATACCTGCTATCCCACAGTCACACTCCCTTCCCAGAGACTATTATCCCACTGTTACTACAGGCACCATCTCTCCCTACTATACCTGCTATCCCACAGTCACACTCCCTTCCCAGAGACTATTATCCGACTGTTACTATAGGCACCATCTCTCCCTACTATACCTGCTATCCCACAGTCACACTCCATTCCCAAAGACTATTATCCACTGTTACTATAGGCACCATCTCTCCCTACTATACCTGCTATCCCACAGTCACACTCCCTTCCCAGAGACTATTATCCCACTGTTACTACAGGCACCATCTCTCCCTACTATACCTGCTATCCCACAGTCACACTCCCTTCCCAGAGACTATTATCCACTGTTACTATAGGCACCATCTCTCCCTACTATACCTGCTATCCCACAGTCACACTCCCTTCCCAGAGACTATCATCCACTGTTACTATAGGCATCATCTCTCCCTACTATACCTGCTATCCCACAGTCACACTCCCTTCCCAGAGACTATTATCCACTGTTACTATAGGCACCATCTCTCCCTACTATACCTGCTATCCCACAGTCACACTCCCTTCCCAGAGACTATTATCCCACTGTTACTACAGGCACCATCTCTCCCTACTATACCTGCTATCCCACAGTCACACTCCCTTCCCAGAGACTATTATCCGACTGTTACTATAGGCACCATCTCTCCCTACTATACCTGCTATCCCACAGTCACACTCCATTCCCAGAGACTATTATCCACTGTTACTATAGGCACCATCTCTCCCTACTATACCTGCTATCCCACAGTCACACTCCCTTCCCAGAGACTATTATCCCACTGTTACTACAGGCACCATCTCTCCCTACTATACCTGCTATCCCACAGTCACACTCCCTTCCCAGAGACTATTATCCACTGTTACTATAGGCACCATCTCTCCCTACTATACCTGCTATCCCACAGTCACACTCCCTTCCCAGAGACTATCATCCACTGTTACTATAGGCATCATCTCTCCCTACTATACCTGCTATCCCACAGTCACACTCCCTTCCCAGAGACTATTATCCACTGTTACTATAGGCATCATCTCTCCCTACTATACCTGCTATCCCACAGTCACACTCCCTTCCCAGAGACTATCATCCACTGTTACTATAGACACCATCTCTCCCTACTATACCTGCTATCCCACAGTCACACTCCCTTCCCAGAGACTATTATCCCCACTGTTACTATAGGCACCATCTCTCCCTACTATACCTGCTATCCCACAGTCACACTCCCTTCCCAGAGACTATTATCCACTGTTACTATAGGCATCATCTCTCCCTACTATACCTGCTATCCCACAGTCACACTCCCTTCCCAGAGACTATCATCCACTGTTACTATAGACACCATCTCTCCCTACTATACCTGCTATCCCACAGTCACACTCCCTTCCCAGAGACTATTATCCCCACTGTTACTATAGGCACCATCTCTCCCTACTATACCTGCTATCCCACAGTCACACTCCCTTCCCAGAGACTATCATCCACTGTTACTATAGACACCATCTCTCCCTACTATACCTGCTATCCCACAGTCACACTCTCTTCCCAGAGACTATTATCCCACTGTTACTATAGGCACCATCTCTCCCTACTATACCTGCTATCCCACAGTCACACTCCCTTCCCAGAGACTATTATCCCACTGTTACTATAGGCACCATCTCTCCCTACTATACTTGTAATTCCCAAGTCAGAAGTCAAGGAGCATACAGCCTATTTATAGCACATCCCACTAATGCAGGTCTTTTTGGTGCATTGAATTGAATTGAATTGAAAGACTGGTGCTTCAGACAGAACAAAGAGAAGAAGTGCTCATGAATATTCCCATTTCCATCAAACATGAGGATGATGAATCAACTAGCTGTATAGTTCTTTGCAATTAGCATAATGGATTATAGGAACTGGTCCACACTAACCCCCATACATAGTCATTTATGATGTATACTGTAAGCGCCAGGATTTCTTGGAAGTCAGTTGTAACCCTTGCACAGTCAGCACAACACTGACACATTGCATAGCAGACTTTGTTGCACAACTGCATTCCACTCACAATGCCGTATATTTGATCCTCATATTATAAGAATTTAGTGATAGATTTCACTAGAACTGAACACAGCAATGGCACATTAACTGACTTCTAGCAGAACTAGATGAGGCCTCATTTATACAATGCCCTTTTTTTTTGCACATGTGCCCTGCACCGCACAGAACAGACTCCATATTGGAGCAAAAAGACCTGCATCTGTTCTGGACCTCATGAGCTACGGGCAAGGCAGAGGCACATAGGCTTTACTGACAGTGCTGCAAGTTCAAACTGCTGGGCTGTGTTTCGGAGAACAGATACCTGCATACAGAACCCCCATGAATACAGTGCTGCCTGCTATTGGCAGTGATGTATTCATTAGAGGCTGTCAGTGGGAGACATTTAGCCAGATCACAGGCAGAGCACTGTACACGAGTGCCCCTTAGTGATTTTGCATTTGCATTTCTGCGTGGGCTCATAGTAAATTACCTCCAATAAGTGGTGGGCCCCTTTGTTCAGTTTTCTGGTGGGCCACACCTCCCCCAGTCTGAGACCAGCTACGTAATACTCCTGAAAATAGAACAAATTAGCCATTATTGTCAGCTGTAGAAATTCAAGTATGATTTTCTTACAATGGTTCAAAACTGCATCCAGGGTTTTCAATCCGTACAAATTAAACCGGCTCAGTCCATCCAGTAATAGAATGTTCCAGTGAGTCATTGACTTCAGAAATATCACAAAGCCCTGACTATTAGGGCAGTGGCCGACAGGGAGATTTGTCTTTTGAGCGTCAGCATTTTCCTGTTTAAAAGGATTCTGTCATGATTTTAATGATGTCGTTTTTATTTCTAAATGACACTGTTTACACTGCAAATAATTCACTCTACCATATAAAATTTAATTCCTGAACCAGCAAGTGTATTTTTTTTTAGTTGTAATATTGGTGTGTAGTAGGGATGCACCGAATCCAGGATTCGGTTCGGGATTCGCCTTTTTCAGCAGCATTCGAATTCGGCCGAATCCTTCTAGCAAGCTGAACTAAATCCTAATTTGCATATGAAAATTAGGGGAGGGAAATCACGTGACTTTTTGTCACAAACAAGTAAAAAATGTTTTCCCCTTCCCACCCCTAATTTGCATATAAGCAAATCTGGATTCGGTTCAGTTCCTTTTTTTGGTGACTTTGGGGGTTCAGTCGAATCAAAAATAGTGGATTTGGTGCATCCCTAGTGTGTAGGAGCATCTCAGGTCATTTTGTCTGGTCATGTGCTTTCAGAAAGAGGCAGCACTTTAGGATGGAACTGCTTTCTGGCAGGCTGTTGTTTCTCCTACTCAATGTAACTGAATGTGTCCCAGTGGGACCTGGATTTTACTATTGAGTGCTGTTCTTAGATCTACCAGGGAGCTGTTATCTTGTGTTAGGGATCTGGTTACCTTCCCATTGTTCTGTTGTTAGGCTGCTGGGGGGGAAAGGGAGGGGGTGATATCACTCAAACTTGCAATACAGCAGTAAAGAGAGACTGAAGTTTATCAGAGCCCAAGTCACATGACTGGGGGCAGCTGGGAAACTGACAATATGTCTAGCCCCATGTCAGATTTCAAAATTAAATATAAAAAAATATGTTTGCTCTTTTCAGAAATGGATTTCAGTGCAGAATTCTGCTGGATCAGCACTATTAACTGATGCGTTTGAAAAAAAAACAAACATGTTTTCCCATGACAGTATCCCTTGAAGTAATCCCATTTGATTTTTTTAATAGTGGTTTATAGTCTTTAGCTACAGAATATTAAATGTACTGTGCATCTAGTTGTTGTTGTTGTTATTTCTATCCTGTGCTAATAAAATGTTTCCTTTGAGGCTTGAATTCTTCTTCTTATTGCAATGGGTTTTGCTATGATCTCAGCTGTGTTTGGCCATTCTTTGTCTGTTTACATGAGGATGTTCACTCGTATTCTAGCTACACACAGGTCAATATTGGCTTGTTACGTGGTGTCTCCTTCCCCTCCCCTCCCCCCACCACAATCACATTTCTCAGTAACTGGTTCCATTTGTGCATTGAATAAACTGGGGATCTCCACTTTTGTTGAACTCAGGAACAGGTTTATTGTCAGCCACCAGCACTGTTCACCATTTACAGATATCACACCAATATTGCCGTTAATACACATTTCTAGGTTAAGGTTTTCCCATGCCATTGGGCCCCAGCCTTCAGCCTACTCCCTGCTCCTCCTTTCCTATCAGGGATGCTGCTTGTGGCTGTCATTCAGCAGAGGGGTCAGGCCTATTTTTGAGGCCGGATTTACATAGTGGGCGCCCCTAGGCCCACTGCCGTTCGTTACCCCTGTCCCCTCCCCTTTTTCATGAGAGTAATGGGGATTAGCTCATGGGAAATTAAAAAAAAATATTGTATTTCCTGTGCATCCCCAGTGTATTTGAACCAATGTGGGTGTGGTTGGGCAGCATGCCGCCCCTAGGCCCAGGCCTTGGTGGCCTTTCCACTAATCTGGGCCTGTTCACTAGGCCCCTCCCTTCCTCCATGTTGGAGCCTCAGCTGCTTGTCTCTCTACCCTTTCACTACCTCTCACCATATCAATGTATTCCCCCTTATATAGCCTCTTCTGGGGGCATTCCCCTTTCCAACCTGGTGGTTAAACCGAATATAACAGTAATTGCAATAACAACTTTGTCCCACTCCTGGTGCATTTCTGTGTTGACCCACAACTCACAAAACTAAAGTGATCATGGGTGTTTCCAGGTTTTAGTTTGAAGGAAAACTCTGTCTGTTAATTGGCTCATGTGACCTAACATGTTTGGTTTGTTTGGTATGTTTGTGCGCACCGTGAATCCTACGGTCCCAGGGGGTGGCCCTTATTTTTTAAAATGGCAGTTTTCTATTTATGATTACCCAATGGCACATACTACTAGAAAATTATATTATTATGAAAATGGTTTATTTACATGAAGCAGGGTTTTACATATGGGCTGTTTTATGCAATATCTTTTTATAGACACCTACATTGTTCAGGGGGTATAGTTTTCCTTTAACGTGATAAAAACCTGCCAAATCACCAATGACCGTACAATTAAAAAATCACTACAACTGTATAATTCAGCCTGCATGGTTTAGAGTTTTGCCCCAGTTATATCCCAAACCTTCCAGGCCCTGGTGTAAATGATCAGGACAGGTCTCCGTCTTTCCCAGCCCAAATTCTAATGTCCACAGCGCTCGCCCTGCCTTTAACAGACAGAAGAATGCGCTGAAAACATCTTTGTATTTTGGGTGTGGGTTGGTCGTTCTGGGAGAGGAGCCAATGGAAATTAATAGGACTGTGTACAGATCTATATCTTCTATGTGCAAAGAATATCCAGCCCCAATGATAAATTCTAACCCCATGACATTCAAGAAGTTAAACCCACAACATCGATGAACATAAAGCTCTTGATTTGCTCTTCAAATAAAGGAGGGAGCAACACATACAATGTAAAATGCAAGAAGTCACTTATATACTGTATGTGTGGGGTTTTGCACTTTTCTTTGCACGCTGCTGCACTTGTACTAATGCTATTGAGTGTTGCACCAACTTTACCATTGGTAAATGATAAATCCCAGTGCCAGCAGTGCATTTATATACCAATTACTGTCACTCGCATGATGATTGTAGATAGAACCCAGCAATGTGTTAGAGTGATAGCTCACATGCTCAGTGGGCTCTGATTGGCTGTTGAGAAGCTAAGCTTAGGGCTCGTCACTAATTATCCAGCAGAAAATGAGGTTGGTCTGTAATATAAACTGATGCTACAGGGCTGATTATTATATTCTGATGCTAATTGCACTGGTTTCTGTGCTGCCATGTAGTAATTATCTGTATTAATTACTAATCAGCCTTATATTGTGACATTTCTATTCTATGTGTACTGTATATTGTGAGTGGGTCCCTAAGCTCAGTAAGTGACAGCAGCACAGAGCATGTGCAGTGAATCAGCAGAAAAGAAGATGGGGAGCTACTGGGGCATCTTTGGAGACACAGATCTTTACTGCTAAAGGGCTGTGGTTGCCTTGGGCTGGTACAGAAGCACAAAACATAATTTACAACATTTCTAGCTACTTCTTTAGTTAGGCTTTAATTCTCCTTTAAGCAAAATAGTTTTGTTACATGCAGTACCACTTCTTACCGGTTTCATGGAATGGGCAGCAAAGGATGAAAAGCACAGAAGACTAGTGTTTAAAGGAGTTGTTCACCTTTAAGTTAACTATTAGCATGGCTAATTCTAAGCAACTTTTCAATTTGTCTTCTTTTTTCTATATAGTTTATTTAATTGTTTGTCTCCATCTTCTGTTTTTTTTTCCAGCTTTCATGTAAAGAATAAAGGCTCTGTAATGAACACATTTATTGTTATTGCAGATTATTCAAATCAATACAATGGTGGCTAGGGTAATTTGGACCCTAGAAACCAAATTGTTGAAATTGCAAACTGAAGAGATGCTAAATAAATAGCTAAATAACTCAAAAACCACAAATCACGACAAACACTTTGGTCTTTTTTTGCATTGCTCACATGCCTTTTCTGGAAGCTCTATCTATATCCAGTGAGTAATGTCTGGCTGAAATCCAGTATGGCAGAGATTCCTGCAAAGCTGTGAAGCTATTAGATTCGCCAAAATGCCAACCATTGTTTACCCCCCCTGGCAACAATATGCATTCATCTAAATTCTTTCCTTTTTCTCTGTAATAATAAAATAGTACCTTGTGCAGCTATGGGACCTGTTATTCAGAAGGCTCGGGACCTTGGGTTTTCCAGATAACGGATCTTGCCATAATCGTTACACCTTAACGGCAGAGACACACATGGAGATTCGGGGAGATTAGTCGCCAGGCGACACATAGCCTCATTTTTGGGCGACTAATCTCCTCGAGCTGCCTTCCCTCCGGATAGAAACGAAATCACAGGCAGGATGCACTCGGATCGCTTTGTTTTCTGAAATCACCCGAAGTTTCCTCTTGAGGCAACTTCAGGCAACTTTGGAAAACAAATCGCTCCGAGTGCCATCCCACCGGCGATTTAGATTCTAGGCGGAGGGAAGGCAGTTTGGGGAGATTAGTCGCCCGAAGAAGAGGCGATTTGTTGCTGGCCGACTAAATCTCCCCGAATCTCCACGTGTGTCTCTGCCCTAAGTCTACTAGAAAATCATATAAACATTAAATAAACCCTATAGGCTGGTTTTGCTTCCTATAAGGATTAATTATATCTTAGTTTGGATCAAGTACAAGGTAATTTATTGTTATTAATGTGGTCAGCTGACCTGCAACACTGCTTCAGAAGTCAGAGCCAGGAGTGCAGAGATAATAAACAGCCATACAGATACTGCTTCCAATAGCAATTACATTTAAAAGTAATTTTAACATAATTTAATCTCATCGTGTTTGAAAATGATTTCCTTTTCTCTGTAATAATAAAACAGTAGCTTGTTCTTGATCCCAACTAAGATATAATTACTCCTTATTGGAGGCAAAACCAGCCTATTGGGTTTATTTAATGTTTACATGATTTTCTAGTACACTTAAAGTATGAAAAACTGAAAATTCTTTGGAGCAGGCACTCAATAAAGGCAATCTTCCACCAGGCAGTTGATTCAAAGTAAAGTAGTTTATTGTGTCCACAGCGTTACGTGTTTCGTGTTACAAATGCTCTATGACTCTTGAGCCTATGACTAAGTGTTAGTAACACGAAACGTGTAAGGCTGTGGACACAATAAACTACTTCACTTTGAATCAACTGCCTGGTGGAAGATTGCCTTTATTGAGTGCCTGCTCCAAAGTATTTTTGGTTTGTCCGCTCCCCATGCTGAGGGTTTAGGGCAGCGCAGCCGTGCATCTTCCATTATGTAGTGAGAAATCACTTACTATTTGGAGACCCTTTCCTTCAGATTTATTAAGGTAGGAAGATCCAAACTACTGAAAGAACCATTATCAGGAAAACCCCAGGTCCCAAGCATTTTGGATAATAGAATACCTCTACTAAAAGTGCTGCCTGTGGAACGTACCATTGCTGATGCTGGGATGCAAGCAGGCCCGGATTTGCGGCAAGGCGCATAGGCCTGGGCCTAGGGCGGCATCAATTAAGGGGCGGCATGTCGCCCAGCCGCACTAGCAGTTTTTTGTCAGAGCATGCGCGGTATTTTGAGAGAGGGAGGGGGCGACGGAGGACAACAGCCTCTGGGCGCCCTCATGGCAAATCTGGCCATGGATGCAAACCATAGTGATAAGTGCTGGAGCATCATAGAAACCACCTTGGGAGCCATAGCTATTATAAAAGAAGCCCCTCTAAGGGCCCATGGCTAGGGTAAATGTTCGCTTAAACCTACCATAAAACCAGTGTTTACTTTTCAAATATTTTATGAAACACTTAATAAAGGAATAAATGTAACCAGAGCACTGACTGCAACTCAGGCCTTTTCTGTTTTTTTTGTAGGCTTGAACCAATTTGAAAATTCCAATATTGACATTTATGAGTGGGATACACATTGCAGAGGCAGACCTTTGCTTTTCAAGCCAGACCAAGATTATCAACACTTTTCATACAAGCTCATTTCAAGCAGAGACAGAAAAATGGCTTTGACTCGATGCCAAACAGAAGAGTCTTTGATCTTCAAGACGACAGATGGGTTATTTGGCCAGAACCTTCCACGATGCCTATAATTATATGTTTCCATATAAATCCCTCTGCAGCCAGAATGGCATTTCGAGGGAAAATTTTGATAACCTGTGCAAAAAATAAAATGGAAAAAATGGTATTTTGTACACAGAATAACTTCACGCTGTCAGTTTTCTGCCCATTGGTGAAACATATTTTGTGGCAATGGCCAAAACTGACGCGCTGTGTTGGGTGAATGTGACTTATATTGGACTCTGAGTGACAATTTCAATTGATAGGTTAGGCTTTGGGTGCAAATTATAGTGGGTGATGGACCTGTTACTGCAGGTGACCAGTTAAAGGAACTGGTTGACATGCCTGTACAGGAGGCTCATTAATGTTCCTATATTGAGTGACCATCGAGGAAGTCCAGAAGGCTTTCATTGAAGAACCAAAATAGCTGGATTTCCACATAAAAACACACACTGAATTTTGCATGTGACATTGTTAACCCTCTCCCCCGGCTCAATTTCAGTCATAACTAAAGGTGGCCATACACTATAAGATCCGCTTTTTTGGCCCACCACCTGCAGGGTGATAATGGGTTAATCTGATGGTTCGCCCTAGGGCCAAATGATTGTATTATAACTATGGCAATGGGCTCCGGCAGTTAGCTGATACGGTCCTCAATAGCAGGAAAATACAAATCAATATGCCCAATCAATATATGCCTGAATTTTGGCCAGATATCCTTTTGGGAGAATCCGATAAGATGCTGAATCGGTTTAAAGGGCCAATATCGGCATCTTTAATATGCCCGTGTATGGCCGCCTTAAATCCCATAATGGGCAGGAGGATTTTTTCTAAAAATATATATTTTTTCTATATAGCCCTTCCAAAAACTGATCTGTCCAGGTCAAAACCGGACAGGTGGCAACCCTAATTATTGGGAAAAACATGGCTTTTGCTCTCTAAATCGCACTATGCTCACTGCACTTGTAGTCGTAAAAGACCACTTTAGTATTTTGTGCAGGTCTGTTCCCATGTTGTCAGAATCCAAGAAAGCAAAGAAGTGGCTTCTTTCGGGAGGGACAGGGGACACGGGGGCCTGGGGCATTTGGAGCAGTCTTCCTGATCATAGCAACTGCGCTTGCTCCAAAAGTGCCATGAATTGCCGAAGGGAAGGAAGAGAACAGTTACTATCGGAACCCTAAATCCAGAACAAGTGCTGGGCTCCCTGGTCCCGGCTCCGCTTCTGCCTGTAGCAGCTGCCTTTCACTTCGGAAGGAGCCCTCCGCTAATTGGATGCCGCCAGGTCTTAATAAAAGAAGAGCCAAGCAAAAGTTCTGGACGAGCAAAGGGGCACGGTCGTTATAGAGTGTTTGGACGGAAGGCACAGTTCTTGGAATAGACAAAACACAGTCAGACAGGCCGGGTCGGTGCGGGCAGAGTTCAAGGATAGTCAGGCAGGCAAGGGTCAATATTGGTAGAATCAGAATAGTCAGGCAGGCAAGGGTCAGGATAATCAGAGTTCAGAGTAGTCAGGCAGGCAAGGGTCAGATTTGGCAGAGTTCAGAATGGTCAGGCAGGCAAGGGTCAAAACAGGAATCAAACAAGAGCAGAATTGCACCCAGATACTAACAAGTTAGACCTAACAATGGGCAATGAGTTTGTGCACAGAGACCCTTTAAATATTTGAATTTCGCACCATTGCGATGACATCATGACGCTCGCGGTGCACCAAAACCCGGAAGTACGCACCGCACGCGCCCTAGTTGAACTGCCGATGGAAGAAGAAACATCACTGCAGCGGGCGTCTCCCCCGAAGGCGCGGCCCGCTAGACCACCAGGGTGAGCCCTCACAAGAACCCAAAGAAGACCGAAGATCCGGAAGATGGCTCCTATGAGCTCCGATGCGCTTACTCTGCACCGGTATGTGAGTAATGTATTGGGTATACCTTCAGGTGTAATGAACTATGTATGTGGGAAGCAGGGTGGGGGACTATCTAGGGTAGTAGATAAGGGCTTTTCTTATTGGAGGGGGTTTAGTTCTCCTTTATTGATTCAACATCAGTTAAATTCCTTTTAACCAGTTTTGCAGCAGATATAAAGCAAACTGTAACTCACAGACAGGCCTTGGACCATATGAGATCTCTGACAGTTCATAATACACTTCCATCTAAATGAAGGACCCGGCAATTAAAACAGCTGCTGTAAATCCTTCAGGCCGGTGGAACAGATTTCCCTTCAGTGACTCGCAGCCATGAAATATTTGCAGGTCGCTATTCCGCACAGCTCGCTCACGAAGTACATCATGGATGTAATTATAGATGTGATATCACCCCTTAAAGTGGTTGTTCATCTTTTACATTTTTTGTATGATTTAGAGAGTGATATTCTGAGACAATTTTGCAGTTGGTTTTCATTTTTTATTATTTGTGGTTTTTGAGTTATTTAGATTTTTATTCGGCAGCTCTCCAGTTTGCAATTTCAGCCATCGGGTTGCTAGAGTTCAAATTACCCTAGCAACCATACATTGATTTGCATAAGAGACTGGAATATGAATAGGAGAGGCTTGAATAGAAAGATGAGGAATAAAAAGTATCAATAACAATACATTTGTAGCCTTACAGAGCATTTGTTTTTAGATGGGGTCAGTGACCCCCATTTGAACGCTGGAAAGAATCAGAACTATAAGGCAGATAATTACAAAACTATAAAAAAGAAAAAATTAAGAATAAGCCATTCTATAACATACTAAAAGTTAACGGAACCAATCCTTTAAAGATGGCAGTCCTTTCTGGCAATGATCATTATCTAGTAACCTGAATTAAGAGTTATATACAAACAGAACAGCAGTGACATACAAAACAGGGGATATACCCCATAAGGCTCAGTAATGTTTAACCCTTTAACTGCCAGACGGCACTCCCCCCTGAAAAGCACAGTTCTCACTGTCACTGTCAGTTAAAAGGTTAAACACACTTACAACTATTTTTTTTGGTTTATATAGATTATCTCTAGTATATCGTAATCTCTCTAATGCTTTATATACCAGTAGGTCTTTCCAGCTGACACGAGGTCACCCATTCCGATTAGAAGAAAAGAGGTTCTGCCTAAATATTGGGAAGGGGTTTGTTACAGTGAGAGCCGTGAAGATGTGGAATTCTCTCCCTGAATCAGTGGTACAGGCTGATACATTAGATAGCTTTAAGAAGGGGTTGGATGGTGTTTAGCAAGTGAGGGAATACAGGGTTATGGGAGATAGCTCATAGTACAAGTTGATCCAGGGACTAGTCATTGCCATTTTGGAGTCAGGAAGGAATTTTTTCCCCCTGAGGCAAATTGGAGAGGCTTCAGATGGGGTTTTATGCCTTTCTCTGGCTCAACTGGCAGATAGGTAGGTTAAAAAAAAAGTAAAAAGGTTGAACTTGATGGACGTGTGTCTTTTTTCAACCTAACTTACTATGTTACTATTTTGCTACCAGCACCCATCTGTTCCTATACCAGTAGCTCTCTCCGTCCACCCATCCTCCCACCCATCCCATGGAAAGGAAGCCTTTGTTCAAACTGCCTTGCAGATATATTGGCTGTGAAAGGGACTTGCATAGAAATTTGCACAGGAGTAGGGGAAGGGTAACAGATGGGAATGGAAATGTGCAGGGGCATACATGTGAGCAAGGGAATGTCTAGAATGAGTGGCCTATTTTCATGTCTACCAGCAAACAGTTTGGAATGTTACCCACTCAGCAAAGAATAATGGTGATATTATCCATTTGTTTGCTGCAAACTAGAGCACAACTGGTTAATTTGCGTATGCCACCCCCATAGCCCCAGAACATATCCCTGGGGTCTTGACTTGCCTTATCCTTGAAAAATAATGGCAACTCATGGAGTCTTAGCATTCAGTAGCAGAACTTCCAATTTAAATTTAAATAAGGTGTCCGCACACAAAAAGCTTTAGGCTACTATGGCCCCCAGACAAGAAACAGCTGAAACAAAAAGCCAACATACATTATGTGGCCATTTTAAATGCTTGGGGGTCGCCCCTAGGGGGGGGGCTGTCTTTTTTCCTTTCTTTTGTTTCAAGAAGATCTACAGTTCATTGGCTGAGAACCAGTCGTGCCATTTACAGTAATGGTTTCAACCATGAGAAATGTGGAAGCCGTTTCAACAGTAACAACTGGTTCATCTGAGTAGGGAACCTTTCTTTTTTTTATTCTGTATTGGCCAATTCATCACTAACTTCATGGGTGTGAATATGGTTAGACTGTTTGGATTGTAACACCAAGGTTTTCTCAAAGGGTTTTAGGTTTAGGTGCTTGGGGTTTCATAAAGAGATCTGAGCTGACCTATTATGTAGGCTTGTGACTTTTTTGAGGTCACCAAATGAGCAGATCGTTGATCTATATGTATTGTGTTGGGTGATATTTGACTGAGGGTCCAATCATAGTAGGCAGGGGTATTACTACAGAGAAGGCAGACCTTGTGAGGCCCTAATTCAGGGATCACCAGATTTTTAACTGTGAGCCACATTCAGATGTAAAAATAGTTGAGGAGCAACACAAGCATGAAAAATGTTCCTTGGTGGTACAAAATGAAGGCTTTGATTGGCTATTTGGTAGCCCCTATGTGGACTGGCAGCCTGTTTGGGAGTACCCCTGGTTTTTATGCAACCAAAATTTGACTTGAAAGTAGGAATTCAGAAATAAGCAGTTGATTTGAGGCCACTGAGCTCAACATCCAAGGGGTTGGTGAGCAACATGTTCATGAGCCACTGGTTAGGGATCACTGTCCTAATTAATGAGAAATTTTAATAAATCATAGTAGAAAAAGTCAACTTAATAATATCTTGGGCCCCTAAATTGAATTTGCGTTGGGGCCCAGTAAGTTATTATTCTACTGGTAGGATCCTAGTAGGCAACTATGCAGGCCGTCAGGAGACAAGTCCTCAACAGGCTCTAAAGATCACACTTTTGAGGAATTTTAAGCATTTGGCCCTGAGTGTTTGCATTATTTAAAACCTTTGGTATGAAAAAGCACATTGTCCTAAAGCAGTGACCCCCAAAAACTGTGGGAGTGGCTCAAGACATCAAGTCGAAATAAAGAGAGGAAGGTAGCGGCCAACGTTACAAGAAAGGACTGAAGAAGAGATGCCACCTGTACGGAGAAAGAAGATGTAGATATTCCTGGCACTAATCTAATATAAACATTACTACATAATGACTGTTTAGCTTCACATTAATCCTGATCAAGGATCCTTATCTATGAATCAGGACATAAAAATCTGCTGTTTAGGGTGAAATCCCATTACAAAAATCTTTCTTGGAAACTGATTTCCAAATCGTATCAGCAGTAGGAACCGCTGATCCAGATGAATGGAAAGAATGTTTTCTTTCCACAAAGTGGAACTTAACTTACAAAACTTACAAAATGTAAATCCGCCCAGTTCCTAGATCAAACGATACAATATAAACTCCAAATTCCAGTTTGTTAAATATACATTCAACCCGTTGGAACTGCATATTATATATATATATATATATTGTAATTTTAAATGTTTAAAAGGGGCCTCATCCAATTTTTCTTGCTCAACTTAAGTTCTATTTTCAAAGTTCTAGTGTTCTGATCTGTTCCTGACCCTGCCTGTCCCTGACCTTGTCTAGTTTGCTGCCTGTCCTGACCTTTGCCTATGTACTGACTATTCCCTCGGATCCTGCTTTGTACTGCGATATTTGTGTGTTTGACTCGGCCTTCGACCTTGACTACGCTCTCATTTCATGAATCTGTACTGCCTCCCGATTGGTATCGACCCGGCCTGTCCCTTGACCATGCTCCTTGTTCCCAGTTACAACGTTAGGTTTTCTTGCTTGCCCCAAACTCTCTCCCTAGTTAAGACCTGGTGGAATCCCTAAGAGTGGAGGGAAAGGTTGTTGTTATAGGCAGAAGAGTGAGCCGCGATCGGGACCTTGGCGCTAGTTCTGGCTTTGGGACTCCGTTCGTAAAACACATAGCCCTTATTTGGCATCCTCTGGAATTTTTTTCATGCTTGTGTTGCTCCAAAACTTTTTGTAAATTTAAATGTGGCTCATGGGTAAAAAAGGTTGGGGACCCCCACCATAATTTATGTCTTTCAATGATGTGCAAGCTGGGGTTTGCTCTTCATACTTTGTACTAGTGATGTGCAGACCGGATCCGCACCAACTTGAGCGCACCCACCTTCTTCCCTCTATTTATAGGCCTGAGCCGCCCCGCCGATGACATCACAAAAGGGGCAGAGCATGGTGAGCACGCCTATAAAAATAGACACTGGAAGCATGAAGCCGGTAGTGTAAGGTTTGTGACCCGCAAAGGAACTGCGGGTCCCGCGGATGTCGGGCCGGCCTGCACATCACCACTTTGTACCTAATTATAAATGAGCCCATATATGTGTCATTAGCTGAAAGACAAAGAGGACATTCATTGCTTAATTAGCTCAGAAACTCTTCTGCTCTCTGAGTTATTTTTTACTTTTATGACCTTGCATGCTTTTACAGACTACACAGTGTCTGGTTCTTGTAGTAAAGTCCACATACACTGAGGCATTGCCATTCCTTTGGTGCCATTCATATCACTTACTGTAATGCTGTAACAGAGGACAGATATGCAATGCAAAGGTCTTCCAATTTGGTCAATTACTGTTGAACTTGCCAGGGCAATGGTCTAATACTATGGCCATAGCTACTTTACTCAAAATAGACAACCAGATTTTTAATGAGTCCCCAGCAACATATTAGAGTTGTCATCAACCAACCAACCAGAAACAAGAAAGGGCTTTCATGTCATGTATTGATCCATGTGCAGATTGGATGGATTTGTGCAGTTTGGCCAAGCTTGGGCCACAGCCAAAACAGTTAAAAGAGGGAGGACATACCGGGCGTACAGTCTGTGGATATGCTCCTATATACTTCAGTGTCGGCATATGCTTTGGTCTGTCTCTCTGAAATCTGAAACACCCAATAGCACACATACCTATACACTGTGGATGCTGGAATGTTACTCATAGGGCTGTGACTACAACTTGTCACATAACTCAAATCAGTTTGTCTGAAAGACTTAATACTAACTGTTGTGATTCAGTGAAACAAATTCTATTTTAGCATTCTTCCAGTGCCCTAAAAATGACGTCCAATGGAGCAAGTCTTACTCAACAGCCACATAATTGTACTGAATGAAAGTTTTTGACCTACTGTAGGAAGCAGCTGTGTGGCTGCACAATGACGTCTCTAGCCAAAAACTAGGTCTGCTTCTTGTTGAGAAAGTTATTGAGATGCTGATGATGATGATGATGGCATTGTCCATGAGAGTTGATCAAAACTGATGTAGGCAAGTGGGCCTAATCCAATTACTCATTAGAACAGGTATGGGACCTGTTATCCAAAATGCTCAGGACCCGGATAAAGGATCTTTCCATAATTTGTATCTCGATATGTTAAATCCACTAAAAAAATAACTTAACATTAAAAAAACCAAATAGGATTGTTTTGCCTTGAATAAGGATTAATTATATCTCAGTTGGGATCAAGTACAAGCTACTGTTTTATTATTACAAGGAAAAAAGTAAATCATTTTTAAAAATTTGCATCATCTGATAAAAATAGAGTCTTTGGGAGACGGCCATTCTGTATTTCTGAGCTTTCTGAATAACAGGTTTCTGGATAATGGATCCCATTCCTGTAAAATGATTAATACATTTGTGTTCATTGGAAACTCAAGTTTTGCTGAGGGCTTGGAGCAGTCATTGGTTCTTAACTAGAGAATACACGGGTATTACATTGACAGCATTAGAACTTGTCCCCCATTGGCAAGCGGAGTGTTTATATTTGGTATACAGTATATACAGGTATGGGACCTGTTATCCAGAATGCTCGGGACCTGGGGTTAATGGATAACGGATCTTTCCGTAATTTGGATCTTCATACCTCAAGTCTACTAGAAAATCATGTAAACATTAAATAAACCCAATAGGCTGGTTTTGCTTCCAATAAGGATTAATTATATCTTAGTTTGGATTAAGCACAAAGTACTGTTTTATTAATATGGAGAAAAAGGAAATCATTTTTAAAAATGTGGAATATCTGGATAAAATGGAGTCTATGGGAAATGGAAGTCAGTTAGAATATGACCAATCAAGACTTACCCCACCACACCATGTCCCTCCAATCAGCGCTACAAACTCTGTGTGCTCAGCCACCAGATCGTAATATAGATCCAAATTAGGCAGCACTCTGGATAAGTTTGAAGAAGTTTATTGCAACATTAGGGTAACAACATTGCCTTACGCGTTTCGGGAAACACTCCCTTAATCATGTCAATGCCTATAATTAAGGGAGTATTTCCCGAAACACTTAGGCAATGCTGTTACCCTAATGTTGCAATACACCTCTTCAAACTTATCCGGAGTGCCGCCTGAATTGCTCATTTGGATCTATGGGAAATGTCCTTTCCGTAATTTGGAACTTTCTGGATAATGGGATTCCTGATAACTTTATCCCATGCCTGTACTTTATGTGGGAAAGGTAGGACATACAGTAAAAAACAGACACTAGTTTTGGCTTGTTATGTTGAAAACACAAATCCATCTGGTATTTTTCTTTAGAATAAGGATATAAATAAATGTAATAAGGATTTAAACCTCTGGAATGCCCCCATTTAGCTGGAAGCCTCGTTGTTAACAGGGCAGGGGAGGAATTATTAAATTAATGTTACATTAACTGGGTAATAAATCACTCATTCTCCTGTGGTCCCAGTACTCCTACGGTGCTGAATAATACATGGGGAGCATTCGGAATTTACTTTCCATTAAAGATTGATTACATTTTACTGAAGGAAATGATAGAAATCAGCACAATTTTAACTGTTATTGTTTCCTCCAGCCCTCGGTCGCTGCTTTACTGCATCTTCTCATTAAAATATCATTACATCTACTAAATCAGAAAGACACTATTTCTAGTTAAAAAAAAAGCAATGTTTTGTCCCCCTGCCCAAAACAAATTGCAGTTGACAAAGAATCCACATAAAATAAGACTCACTCAGCAAGCCTGTCCTGGCCTCCTTCTCTGGTATAAATAACAAGTGGCAAGAAATCAGTAGCACCCAAGAAAACTCAGTGGTTACCAGGGAAAGAAAATACGGCACTTTGGTGGTAGGACCAAAAGAACACAGCCAATTCAAGTTGACTTATTACTATAGATATATTTAAAAGTCTTGATTCTTACAGTAAAGTGACTTACAAAGACATGGTGGTATTTTGGGGCCCATCTTCCTGAACTCTCCTTCCACAGAGCTCTTCTGACCTACAAAGGTGTCCAGTTCACCAGCACATGCTAAGGGATCTAGGTTGGATGTGGTATATACTGTAAGAGTCTCACTATCCCTGGCCTTTAGTTCAAACCTGACCAATCCTCTCCCAATTTAGACCAAACCTGATCTTGCAAGTAAGGTTGCTACCTCTGGATTATGGTTGCTTGGCAAAAGACAGGAGGGCTATCACTTACATACTCACGCCAGATCCACCCTGTGAAGAACAGTTTCAACCCAACACTATTGGCTGTCTCTGTGGTCCCTGCTCTAGCAGATAGGGTTGCCACCTGGCCGGTATTTTACCAGCCTGGTCGGTAAAAATGATGGTTGATCCCAATCTTATTAATAGGGAAAAAGATAAATATATAGGATTTTTTTCCGGAAAACGTGGCAACCCTACTAGCAGAGTGCTGGTTAATGTGCTGACTCCTCCAATCTTCTTGATTGGATTCAAGCTGCTTGTATAGCTGATCTATTCTAACTTTTACCTTCTAAGGCGAGCCCCACGCAATCTGCCTTACATTAGCTGGCCCAGAAGCTAAAAATGACAATGGTCTTGGTTTTTACCTTAAGGAGGATCCCCCCTCCCTTAATTTCCCCCCAGCAATCCCCACTCTCTGACAGACACTGAGGGACCTACTATTGCTAAAACTCTCCAGCTATTCCCTGCACTACACTAAAGGTTCTTCAGGCCCGTGCCAGGTGTTTGTTTTAGGGTTTTCATGCTCTTCTTTAAAACACTTCACCTATCAGTGTGAGACCCACTCTTGAGGTGAAGAATCTGTGATTTACTTTACTGCATTGTACTACAATATACTTGGGCCCCATAAAGGGAATGACCTTAGCAGCTCTACTAAATTAGGTGACTTTGTTGGGTCTATCAATTTAGCTTCTCCTTGTCAGATGTAATGGTGAGATACATTTACCACTAACTCCCCTACACAATTATACATCTAAATTAACATTAAACTAATTAAGTGAGCAGCATGTGGGGCGCTCTGGCACTCACATTCTCGGGTTAAAATTACCTCTATTTTATATTTACTAACTGATGAAACAGGGCGAGTTCCTGATTTGGATAAATGCCCCTACAAGTGCACTGCAAAGCCTGGAGGACAGATTTATTGCAATTAGTAAAATATATGAGGCGATACTACATAAACTGACTTGCAAACACATAATCCAGTTTGAGCCCTTGATCCTCGCTGCTCCTAGAGATCCCTTTGTTGTATGGACACACCATTTATTAGAGATCTTCTTTAGCTCTGAAAGCCACAACATGTTTGTTATATAAAACTCTGTGTTGATACTGGTTCCTTAGTACCTTAATCATAGCTGTTTCCTTATTTCGGTCCCAATTGGCTTTGAATCATGGATGAAACAACATAGAGATGCAGAACAAAATAATTTATTAACAGGACGTGTTTCCAGCTTCTGCCCTTTATCAAGTGTCACTTCTTTAAAATATTATACATGTAATAAAGAAATGACTTTGAAGTGGAGCATCAAAGGTTATAAAAGGAACACTCTCACCCCATTTTTATTTGTGTTGAAAACAATGTGTGATGTTGAGAAAAGAGGAGCTGCTTGAGAACATGTACCCGGTAGGGGTAGTGGTTTCATGTTGTAGTTTCATGGATTTGCTTGAGTGCCTTTGGTCATGGAAGCAGACAATAAGTCTAAACACTGGCTCCGAAATCCTCAATGAGAGCTTTCTGGCTCCAAGAGTTTGCAGCAAAATGTCATAAATTAATATAACAACTAAAGCCCCATAAAGATAAGGGCAGATGGAGGCATTTCTATCAGATTCCATTCTAATCAGGTCGGCACCATAAGTGGTCCTGCATGTAGGCTTATCCAACCTAATTTTAGGCAAAAGTTATACTCTTCCCAGTAAAATCCAGGTGCAACTTAATAAATAGATCCTGATCTCCCCATGTGTGTTCCATAGGGATATTAGATTGTTAGCTCCACTGGGGCAGGGACCGCTGTGAATGATGTATAATCTCTATATAGATCTGAGGAATATGTCAGAAATATATAAATAAAAGCATATTAATAGTTTTGATTAGAAATTAATATACCAGGGCAATGGCAGACAGGTGATACAGGGTGATTCAGACATGATTTCTAGTTTTGCGGACAGGCGGCGAATAGCTCTGAATTGCCCCTCCGTCGTCTACGCACTGAAAATGATATGTGGGCTCATGAATTCTAAAGCAAAATGTTCCAAGTGTAGCATATTCTGTGATTCTCTAGATAGTGGGTTGTCAAACGCCTTGACTGTTAACATTAAAGACTGTAATTGAGCCCAGTTGCGTGAAAGATCTAAAAGATCTGTACAGAGACATGAAAAGAAAGTGTCACAGCTAGAAACATGCACCCGCATTGCAATTGATGTTTAAGGGTAGGGACACACTGGGCGATTTGGGGAGATTTAGTCGCCTGGCGACTAATCGCAGCGACTTTTCTCCCCGAATGCCTCCCCTCACTCTGCGCCTGGATAAAATGAAAAGTCGCCGGCGCTAATCACACACGGCGATTCGTTTTCCGAAATCGCCCGAAGTTGCCTCACGAGGAAACTTCGGGCGACTTCGGAAAACAAATCGCCGCGTGTGATTAGCGCAGGCGATTTTTCATTTTATCCAGGCGCAGAGTGAGGGGAGGCATTCGGGGAAGATTGGTCGTGGAAAGTCGCGGCGATTAGTCGCCAGGCGACTAAATCTCCCCAAATCGCCCAGTGTGTCCCTACCCTAATAAATCTGTTTCACAAATAAGTGATAGTGATAAGGATATATACATGTCCATGGTGGAATCTCAGCTTAAAATGCTAAAAGGAACACAATTGAGTGACACTGGTAACCTTGCTCTAGTTAGCAATCCACGGAAAGGGTTAACTGCCAGTATACATGCAGCAGATTCCAGTGCATCATTCCCATCTATTCTGAGCCTCACACCTACTCCTGTTCCCACTCTCACCAGAGGAATATGGAAATATGAAACGTCATGATGGAAGCTGGCTCCATACAATGCTGGCCAGGTTGGCGCTAACACTGAATTCAAGCGTGTGGACTCCGTGTCCCAGCGATAAAGTCATTTCTAGCTGTCACATACATACGTATAGGACAAAGAATATTTTTGCCAAGGTTGAATCTCCGAATTGTGCTCTATACCTTTTGAATTGGAGTTTTTTTCCCCCTTTATTCTGGGAGCAAAAAGAGTAGATCTTTTGCAGGAAGGTTGAGGATCTAGGGATGTCCCAAGGCTAGTTCAGAATATGCAGGACCCCTGAACCTGTTAGCATATTTGTTAAAGTCAGAATGCCAAAAACCTGAAAAAATTGTGTTTTTTTTTACTATAAATCAGAATTTTTAGTGGAAAGAAAAATAGATTTTTTCAGGATTTATTATACTCCGAGGATGGAAAAAGTCAGAATGCGAAAATCTGGCATCTCAAAACTGCCGAGGTTACATATAAGTCAATCTGCGATGGGGTTGGAAAAATCTAAAAAATTCGTATGATTTGTTTTTTTCACGATTTTTTTCCCAGCAAAGGAAATCTTCGGGAAAAATGTATTGATAAATGAGGGGGAAAAAACCTGTGTGGATTCGGAGTCTTTTTTCAGAAAATAATGAGATAAATTCGGACTTTGATAAATGGGCCTCGTAGTGTTCCTAATGGGACAAATAGCAGCCGACTGTAGAGAAAACCCATAAATGATGTATATTCCTATAGCTGGATTGATTCGTGCAGCCTGCAGTGGTGGGAAGATCAAGCAGGTGGTCACATAAAGTGTGTTTGGAGTACTTACTCCTGCAAAACATTAAAAAAAATAAACAATATGGCAATTATTACCTGCTGACACATATATCCAGGCATGTTTTTGGGCCAAGTCTCTTTATCAAGTCATATTTTTAATTAAAGGGATTCGTCTTGATTTTTATGGTGTAGTTTTTATTATTAAATTACACTGTGTACATTTTTTTTTTGTAATATTGGTGGGTAGGCAGCCATCTGATCTGATCAGATCCTGTGCTTTCAGAAAGAGCCAGCACTTCAGGATGGAACTGCTTTCAAATAAGCTATTGTTTCTTCTACTCAATGTAACTGAAAGGGGTCGTGGCTGGTGTTTTACTATTGAGTGTTGTTCTTAGATCTACCAGGGAGCTGTTATCTAGTGTTAGGGAGCTGTTATCTAGTGTCAGGGAGCTGTTATCTAGTGTCAGGGAGCTGTTATCTAGTGTCAGGGAGCTGTTATCTGGTTACCTTCCCATTGTTCTGCTGATGGGCTGCTGTGGGGGCGGGGAGTGATATCACTTCAACTTGCTATCCAGCAGTAAAGCGTGACTGAAGTTTTAGAGCACATGTCACATGACTAAGAGCACCTAAAAAACGAAAAACCTCTAGACTCGTGTTATATTTTAAAATTAAATATAAAAAATATATTTTCTCTTTTAAAAAACCTGATTCCAATGCAGAACTTTGCTTGAGGAGTGCTATAAACGAATGCATTTTGTAAAAACACATGTTTTTCCATGACAGAATCCCTTTAGCAGACTCATGTGACTTTTCTTTAGTAATGGGAGCAGGAATGAGAGAGCCAGGAGGTAGAGATAGGAATAGAAGGAAGGTTTCAATAGGCTAGGAGATAATATGACTAATTTATAGGGATGCACCGAATCCAGGATTCTGTTCGGGATTTGGCCAGGATTCAACCTTTTTCAGCAGGATTTGGATTCAGCCAAATCCTTGTGCCTGGACAAACCGAATCAGAATCCTAATTTGCATATGGGAAGGGAAATAACTAACTTTTTGTCACAAAACAAAGAAGTAACTTTTTCCCTTCCTGTCCCTAATTTCCATATGCAAATTAGCATTCAGATTCGGTTCAGTATTGGGCCGAATCTTTCATGAAGGATTTGGTCGAATCTCAAATAGTGGCTTCAGTGCATCCCTACTAATTAATTACCACCCCTGCTGCAAATGTGTGTCCTACCTCCACATGAACAGGGGGAGAACTGAACAACCCATGATGTAATTTGCTATGCTTTTCCCAACTAATTGCAAACCAGGTCAACATTTTGACCTGTAAATTATATCAGAATAACTGCTTCTCAGTAAAGGACATTTCCGCTACAATATGGTATCTAAACTCATGAATGCTCTACCTATATCTTTATCAAGGCACATTGAGGAGGAACATTGAGCAACGGGAGCAACTGGCATATAGTGGAGCGGAACTGCTGTTACACTGGAATGGGTGCTTTAGGGTAGTGGCACTTCACATGGATATAGAGAAGAAATTAACACCAATGAACACAAGATGGGGGCTGGGGGGTGGCAGCTAGATGGCTGAATTGGAGAAACACCCATGAAGAGCTTTAGAAGTAGAGATAAATCATGGTCTTGAACCCTTCCAACTAGGGGGCAGATTCACTAAAGGGCAAAGTGTTGAACGATAGTGACTTTATACCAGTGTTGGCATCCACAGGGACATCACCATCGCCCATAAGTGGGGATTTTACTGAACGTTACCTCTTTCACCAGAGTTGACTTCTCCACCTCAAACCAGACGAAGTGCTAAAAAGTAGCTTGATCTTCCTCAATCTTCGGTCACTTACATCATATCCTGTCTACCGAAAATGCTTCAAAATTCCAAAAACGGTGGCGACTTTTCCTTTTTTTAGGTGGGATTGGCTGCAAAAGTCCTAATGTAAACTTTGTTTGGTTTTCTCCAGACATTTCATAAAATATGGAACATTAATTTTACAGTGGGCTCAAGTGTAGGGAATTATATTAACTCTCTCGTCTTTATTAAGGTTCCCTGGGCATTTGTATTAAAAAGTGGCAACTTAAACCTTTTGCACCAACATTTATAATAAATACCTCCATACAACTTTAAATTACCCGCCCTATGCAAATTGACCTAAGCACAAGATCACTAGCGAATTTTCGCTAGAAACGAACGAATGCTAGCGCATCTTTGCTTTGAAATGCTCACACTGCCGAAGTAATGCTAGCAAAAAATCGCCAGCATTAGTGAATCTGCCCCTATAATTCCCAGAATCCTCTCCAGGCAGAGTAAACTAGGAGTAGCCTATCAAGAACCGCTGAACGGATGCAGGTTAGACTTTTCCTTTTGCAGGTCTGGACAAGAGTACAAATGACATTTACACATATATATGTTACACGCTCATAGTGTTCAAAGCAAAATCATTTGGAATCCATTAACTCGTACCATATGGGTATAGGAGTATGGAATTTGCTGCATCAATACCAAAGCAAACACTTTCTGACCACGTGGAACTCAGCCAACAATGTGTCCAATTGTACAGTGTCTCTTTCTAGCACTGGTTAGTTTATGTTTAATAGAAAAACTAATATACAGTCCTTGAAAAAGTACTCACACCCTTGACCGATTCAATATAGTGAATAACACATCCTACACTATAATGTTGCAAATGAAGCGCGACATTGATTTAGAAAGTAATCTTAAAGGGATACTGTCATGTGAAAAATTTTTTTTTTTCAAAATGCATCAGTTAATAGTGCTGATCCAGCAGAATTCTGCACTGAAATCCATTTCTCAAAAGAGCAAACAGATTTTTTTATATTCAATTTTGAAATCTGACATGGGGCTAGACATATTGTCAATTTCCCAGCTGCCCCAGGTCATGTGACTTGTGCTCTCATAAACTTAAATCACTCTTTACTGCTGTATTGCAAGTTGGCGTGATATCACCCCCTCCCCCCAGCAGCCAAACAAAAGAACAATGGGAAGGTAACCAGATAACAGCTCCCTAACACAAGATAACAGCTGCCTGGTAGATCTATGAACAACACTCAATAGTAAAAACCCATGAGACACATTCAGTTATATTGAGAAGGAAAAACAGCAGCCTGCCAAAAAGCATTTCTCTCCTAAAGTGCAGGCACAGGTCACATGACCTGGGGCAGCTGGGAAATTGACAAAATGTCTAGCCCCATGTTAGATTTCAAAATTGAATATAAAAAAAATCTGTTTGCTCTTTTGAGAAATGGATTTCAGTGCAGAATTCTGCTGGAGTAGCACTATTAACTGATGCGTTTTGAAAAAAACATGTTTTCCGATGACAGGATCCCTTTAAGAAAAAGTCCTTAAAAAAAAACAGAAAAAGGTATAGCTATTCAGTCTCCGAATATCAATATTTTGTAGAGGCAGCAAAATGTTTTAAGGCACCAACATAGCACAATACTCAGGAGTGATTTGGGCCTAGGAAGATTCGCTCCATGTTATTCAGGCTGGCCAGGTGACACTCAATAACATTTCTCAAATTGGGCTACAGTCAGGACTTTGGTTGAGCTATTGTAGGACATGCTTTTGTCCTCCAGGGTTACACAGGGCTTGGGTTGCTGGTAAATTGCAATACCATGACATGATGCTGCCACCACTGTAGTTCATGGCAGGTATGATGTTTATTAAGTGAGGTGTGTGAAATGTATTACTTGAAGCTCAATACTGGTTATGGATGCCAACATCTCCTTTTACATTTGTGCAGTCATAATGCTATTTAGAAAATGGGGTATGCTCTGGTACTTAGGACCTTCCTTGTTCCAACCTAACAATTTGGACCCAATTTGCAACAACCTGCAACTCCCGGTAGAGTTGCATGCGACTCTCTCTCAGATGGACCCTCGATGTATTAATGAAGGAAGGGTCAACCACACTAATTTGAACACACACAAAACAGAGCTCAAAATAACTAGGGCATCATTGTTCCTTGCAAGATTGCGAATGCCATTTTCGATAGGCCCCTATGTAAATAAACAGTTCTTCAATTTTGAATGATGCTTTTTCTTTGTAATAATAAGACGGTTCTTGTAACTGGGGGCAACAAAGACTGCACAGATCCGTATTGATGGCGGAACTATCTTCTTGGGTGTTCTCATGTTTACATGCTTCTAAGCAGCCTTTACGGAGAACTAAAGCCTAACAAATAAGTAGGGTAGACATGCTGCACACATTGTTTTAAGGGTTCTGTACCAGCCCAAGGCAACCATGGCCCTTTAGCAGTAAAGATCTGTGTCCTCAAAGATGCCCCAGTAGCTCCCTATCTTCTTTTCTGCTGATTCACTGCACATGGTCTGGGCTCCTGGTGTATAGATCCAACATTACTCTTGTGGGCTTAGGCCTTCAGGATCAGACCCGCCTCCTACAGTTCCAAGAAATTACTCAGTGTGGGCACAGGCCCTCGTGGTCCTCACCATAGATCCTTACAATCATTTTGTATTTTAACCATATAGCCACGTAACATTAGCAAGTCTTACATCATTTGGGTCATTGAAGCATTCGTGTCCAGTGCTCCATTAACAATACATCTGTTTGTATTTCCTCTGTCTTATCCTGTAGAGGGAAGTGACTTTCAAGCAACCTTATGATATATTTGTGCAGTGCGAACAGGTTGCATTTTAAATTCCAGGTTGGAGAAATGTAGCTTTTTCAATTCCGGGTTGGAGAAATGCAGAATAGAAGAGCAAACAAGGATGGGGGGGAAAAAAACATTACAAAATGACCTGGTCAACATTGTGATTTGAGGTTTGTATGAAGAACATTTAATTCCCTGGTTTTGGAATGGTAGTTGTTTTTGAAACGCAACAATTTGAAAGCCGTAATTTAATGTTTTATTAGTTTGCTGCTTAGTGTGAGCGAATTTGTTGCAGTTGTTGTAGAGTTTTTGGGCTCATGCCCTGTTGTATCAATATATGCTCTAACACTGTAGATGCCTTATGGGCAGTGGGGACATCCCAACCCCTCTATTCTCACATATATCTCTAGATGGATTCTATCGCTATTTCTTTCAACTGAAAGGCTTGGAAGAGTATTCTTACTGCTGTTTTCTGGCCTTGGGATGATTCCTCTCTGGTTATGGAGCCACGGCTGTGGTACGAAGAAGACATTGGACCTACCTTGTATTTGGACATCAATTAAGAGATGAAACTGTATATTCTGTATTACTTCCTTTAGGGTAAGGTATAAAATATAGTATCATACTATGTCTTTATTCCATTAGTTGTCCAGGAAAATGCCTGGTTAGTTCAACTATTGGTTTACATGGCAGAATATGAAAATAGGCCCCTTTTCCATCTCATTCATCATCAGCCCACCTTGCTTTTGGAAAAGATCCTACCTAAGGAAATAGGCTTCCTGTACCCAAATAATACTTGCTCTTCAGATTGTAATCTCATTCAATAATTTGTACAGTTTGTATGGGTACTAAGCCCCCTCCCCCAACATTGATTGTAAGACAATGTCATGGCAATAATAGAAACTGGTTTAAAAGCCAGTGACAAGTCAATATATTGAAAAGCTATACAGTCCTGTTTAAAGTATACTGTAAATCATGAAGCCTTGCACTCCCAGCACCCTTAGTTACCAGGGAGTTTGCAATCCCAACAGTCTTTAGTCTTTCTTTGCTTCGTTTCATAACAAACATTAATCAGATAATTTAGTATCAGCGGCTTCCCATGAATGTTGTGTCCAGTCAAACCACATGACATTAATCTCATAAGGAATCAATTTAATGGTGTCTGGAACATTTAACCTAGGAATTTCACAATTGGTATGAACATCTCAAATCATGTGTCACTGTCTGCCATCAAAAGCCATTCATTATGGTTGGGACTGTACCTTACAGCCAGGGAGGGGTCTCTAGAACAGAGAGGATCCCAAATAGGACATAAGGTTGGCATCTTGTCAAGTGTCCTGCTTAGTTCCTGTTACACAAGCCCTGTCTGAGAATGATTTAAAGATGGCGGATTCGGTCATTTGTTTGTCCCGAATGTTTATAGAACCACTTTCCTTCCAGAACTGCAACTCATTGTCAAGCAGTTATAGACAAACATCTAATATTTAACTGGAACTGTTTGACCAACGCAAAGATAATACAAGTAGCTTTTTCTGATGAAACTTTCTGTGCTGTTGAATAAGTGAGGATAGAGCGTTGCTGAATAACGTGATCCTGATTAGCTTCCTAATTTGAAATAAATAGGGAAATGAAAAATGAATTCCTTAGTCAACTAGGCATTAGTCTCAAGGATTGTAACCTATCATTCAGCAACATCTCAAACATCCCGCCAACAGAAATAGGGTCACAAATTGCCCATGCCTGGTTTACATTATAGAGCCACAAGGGTACACAGTGCTTCAGACACATTGGATCATACATAAATACCCAATCAGGGAGAATTCATGCAGTCATAAAAATAAGGTTCCTCTCCTATAGAGCCTAATGTCTAGTTGTTGGCTCTGCAACTCATATGTGAATCAGAGCAGGAAGGAAGTTTGGGGGAAAACCTATGGTTGGTTACAGTCTAGAGCAGGGGTCTCCAAACCTTTTTACCCATGAGCCACATCCAATTGTAAAAAGAATTGGGGAGTAACACAAGCATGAAAAAAGTTGGCTGGGCAAATAAGTGCTGTGATTGGCTATATAATAGTCCCTATGTGGACTGGCAGCATACAGGAGGCAGTATACCTGTTTTTTTATGCAAGCAAAACTTTAAACTCAGTGACCAATAAGGGAAAGTAGTGGACAGAAGATACCTCCCCCTGTGCTCCCGCCCTACCTTCCCGAAGTCAGCAGCTCTCAGACAGCAGGGGGCCCCGGCTAATCAAGTAAGTGCCATGTGGCCGGGCCCCCCTTACCCTCGGCCCCCTACAACTTTCCCCCATGTCCACCCCTGATGGCGGCCCTGGGGGCAGGGAACCTTTCAGGGCTGGTTGCGTCAGTTATTAACAACCAAACTAGCCGACCAAATCTGAACATGCATTGTGAAGAAAAGGGATGTACGGAGTACAGTATTCGGTTCAGTATTTGGCCAAACTCAATATATTTTTTTATGATTCGGCTGAATTACAAATCCTCAAAAGATTAGAATCCTAAACCTTAAAAGAGAGCTAAAGACTAAAATCAATATGGCTAGAAATACTGTATTTTATACACAAAACAAAAATTCGGAAGCCTTCAAAAATTATCCAGGCCTTCAAAGTTGTCCACAGGAGATCCCCATCTTGGATCATGTTAGGCCATCTTGTCAGTGGCACTGGACATGCTCAGTGTGCTATGGGCTGCTAAGAAAGTGAGCATTGGTGCCATCGGATATTGTCAAGGAGCAGCTAATGCTACAGGGCTGATAATTCTGAAGCAGAATGCACTGGTTTCCGAGGTGCCATGTAATGTGAATGAATTAATAATTAGCCTTGTATCATGGCTTTTATATTGTGAATATACTGTATAGTCAGTCACTAAGCTCAGCTAAGAAACAGCAGCCCAGAGCATGTGCAGTGATTCAGCAGAAAAGAAGATGGGGAGCTACTGGGGCATCTTTAGAGACACAGATCTCCTATATATGGCTGATACAGAACCCAACACATAATATCTAACATACTTCTTTGTGACTCTGAAGCTACAGAAGAAACATTGTTTGTTGTTGTGCTTTCCAAATAAGTATGCCATGATAAGAAAGAGAATGGCTGCTGTCAAATAGAACAACTGAACCAATAATGAACACATTCCATGTTGCCTCTGCAAATCCCAGTTACATGTTTACACTACTCAGCAGCTACTCCACTCTCTATTAATAGATGCTTGGGACCAACATACTGGAACGGATTGTCTTCCACTCCTGCTCACAATGTTCGTGAACGCAGCCCCATTGAATAAAAATGGAGTGAATTGCCCCTGTGGGGGTATGCCTTACAACATACCAGCTGCGGAGCAGGCTTTTTTATTCCCCACAGTTCTTATATACAATATAGTTAATTGTCTCCCATAGGATAGTAAGAGAAAGTCACCATGTTATATGCATGTGCAGATCACTTTCCATTATGGACGTATGCAGAGGTCCAGCCATATTGGATTTGTTTGCGGTTGTGTTCTTTCTGAAACCACTCAGAGGGGGAGGATATTTCCGTAAGTGCCTGGTGAAAAAGCTGCTTCAAATCAAGGCCCTATGGAATCCAAACCCAACGTAATATCAATGTTTACGGCGGGTGAGGATCGTCTTCTGCACGGAGGGGATCAAAGAAATGCCCCACAGTGGTACATTTTCCTAAATGTTTTTCATGGCAATCCTATCTATTTACTAACATATGGGGATTAACAAAACTGCCTTGTACTGAGTTACTGTAATTACAGCTCCCAAACCATAATAAGAAGCAAAGCCAATAAGCTGTTCCAGAACTGAAGAAGAAAATGCCAAACTCTATACGTTGCATAAAATAAGAATGTCACTGAACAGACAGGGCAAGCAAACAAGTCAATCAGCCTATCCTCAGCTCCCAAAATAGGTTCCCACTAGTAAAGAATAAAGATGTAATACACATCCTGGAAATGATGCACCAAGACAAAAACATACGGTCAGTTGGAAGCAAGGCAGGAACTAGTTTGCATCAGGTGCCCCAACAACTGCTTCCAAACAGGATTCAGTAAGTCGGCTCCCACTGGGTACCTCTACATGCTAATGGTGCCCATGGTCATGCGTGACTCTCCCAGCAATCTCATAGCAGTGGGCTGATCACAAAGAGTGGTAGGAAGCAGAGCCAGTGGGTACCTCAGTTAGAATCAGGAGTAACAAATAGCCTAATCTATCGGAAAGTCAACGGAGACCGCTTGAATTAAAGGTTTATTTGACAAAAGTTCAGTGGATTTTCAACTCACGAAGAGTCAGAACCCTGAACAAAGGAATCACAGAGGTTTCATAGACTTGTAAAATGGGAGTTACTGATGGGAGAGCATAGAGATATTGCTCCACAGCACAGAGAAACCAAGAACTGCTCTTACAGCCAAGCAGGTGGTTCTGCCCTCAAGGCCAGGGTACTAAGGACCAAGGCTAGCTTGAGAACATAATCCATCCATGTCTGGAGGGCTCCCGGGGGAATTTGCAGACACAGAATTTTTTTCTCTTTCACAACCAAGAACTGGCACACTTTGAATATGATGGTCATCAGCTGAGACACCTGCTGAGGAAATGTGAAGTATTTTCCTTTGACTTGCCAACATTGGACATCAGCACCTTGGCATAATAGACAGCAACACACGGACATTCCCTCAGCGACTAATAAAACACGTGTAGCATTCAGCTCACACTTTCTCATCTGGACGAGCAACATTCGTAGAGACTTTCTCTTTACTTGTAAACACCAGGATAAAGTCTCCCTTTTAGCTCCGGTTGTATTTAATACAATTACTATAATTGGTAGGATATATCAAGCAGCCCTCAGGCTGGTATAACATACAACTCCCTGTTGACAGACAGAGGGCTCATGCTTGTTTTCACTTATTAGTGGTTGAGCCTCATTGCTGAATGTTATAGGGCTCATATAAACATAATAGCAGCCCATAACCTCATATTAGGTTTCATTTATCTAGTGCAAACAGTTCCTATGTTTAGCCGCACTAGTGTAAATTTACAGCCATTTTAGTGAAGAAATGAACTGCCATATTTCATCTGTGATTTCTGCTCGGTGCCCTATCGACAGGGAAAACTTGATGCAGAAAGTCAATGCCCTGCTGAATCAGGCACAAATGTATTTTAGCTGCAATCCACACTTGTAGGCTTTCATGCCAAGTGCATAGATGGAATGCCAGTTCCTGCAAAATAACATACCACAGGGGAAAAAAAAGCAGATTGTGGGATGAAGGCCTAGCAGGAAGAGCCTCAGCATTTTATAACTACTCTACTAAAATGTTTCCTACAAGATGGAGGTCCCAGCAGGACCCGGTCCTTGTTTTTGACGATCAACCCGATCGTTGCTCAGTCATATAAATTGTTTTGGACAGACACATAATTTGCCAATTGGGCTGCATGATCCTTATCCAATCAACGATTTCCCCTGTGCCACGGCCTTTAAAGGAACAGTAACATCAAAAAAAAAAAAGTTTTAAAGTAATAAAAATATAATGCAGTGTTGCCCTGCACTGGTAAAACTGATGTGTTTGGTTCAGAAACACTACTATTGTTTATATAAACAAGCTGCTGTGTAGCAATGGGGGCAGCCATTCAAAGGAGAAAAGGCTCAGGTTACACAGCAGATAGCAAATAAGCTCTGTCTGTCTAATGGTGTTATCTGTTATCCATTCGTTAACCTGTGCCATATAGCCGTTTTTCAATTTCCGCCATTGCTCCACAGCAGCTTGTTTATATGAACTATAGTAGTGTTTCTGAAGCAAACAGATCAGTTTTACCAGTGCAGGGCAACACTACATTATATTTTCATTACTTTAAAATACTTTAATTTTTTGGTGCTACTGTTCCTTTAACAACATTCTGCCGACGTCTGTATAAACACAATGGTGTAAAGAAGAAAAGAATAGAAGAAAAGAATTCACCGGCACACAGGTATTGCTGGCAGGGTGAAAGCCCTTGCTTTAAAGTTTAATAGTGCGACATGCAACGTTTCGGGGACAACCCCTTTATCAAGCAACACCATGCTTGATAAAGGGGTTGTCCCCGAAACGTTGCATGTCGCACTATTAAACTTTAAAGCAAGGGCTTTCACCCTGCCAGCAATACCTGTGTGCCGGTGAATTCTTTTCTTCATATTGTCGTGGGTTTGCCGAAGCCCTTTTCCCCGAGCACCAGGGTTAGTATTCTACTGGGTGTGCGTGAGCAGTTTGAATTTTTTTAAACACAATGGTGTGTCATTGGCCAAATGGATTTAGCAACATTTCCTTTATGCCCCAGTTGTGAGCGGAGTCATTTAGAAAGATGCCTGCAGGTCTGATGAAAATTTCCCAAACTTTAGTAGCATGTGAGCTTATACCCAGTTTATAGGTGTTTTAATTTCTGCGTTAACCCCACACGTAATATTCACGTAAACATGGACCTCTTTACTGCCAATATAGATACCCAGAGAATGAATTCTAGGTCCATAAACGCACAGATGCCGCATTCCAACGGGATTTTTTTAACCTGCCAGATCGAGATCTTGCTTGTCTTTCGGCCAGATATCAATCGGGGAAGCCCGTCGGATGGCCCCACACACGGGCCAATACGATATCTGTCGGCAGCTTTTATCGGCCCATGTATGGGGGCCTTAAGATATAATTAATCCTTATTGGAAGCAAAACCAGCCTTTTGGGTTTATTTAATGTTTAAATGATTTTCTAGTAGACTTAAGGTATAATGATCCAAATTACATAAACATCCGTTATCCAGAAAAACCTGGGTCCCGAGCATTCTGGATAACAGGTCCCATAAATGTAACACACGTTTCAGCAAACAACAAATTAAAAACGGTTTATAAAGGGAATAACTTCCATCCTACTGTAAATAAATGAGTTTCGTGACCATATGGAACACTGACAGCCATATATTATACAACAAGGGGTAAATTGTTTTTTTTTTTATAATACACAAGCTTGAGGCAGTCAAGTGACAAATGACATCACAGAGCACTGTTCGAACTGATGACATCACTAAGCACAGACTAGAAGGATATTCGTAGCTCTGGTATGTAAGGATACATTTTTGAGGTTATTGGTTGTAGAACACTATAAAAGATATAAATATAAAATAAATAAATAAATATATATATATATGTAATAATTCCAAATGGGCACACCGCCTTTGCAGCTTACCTCGGGTGCAAGGTAAATTAAATAGATAATAAAGTAGAAATGACCAGCAACACCGAGTTCTTTGGTGAAAAAAGATCAAAATGTATTCAAGTTATATGTAAAGCTGACGTGACGTTTCGGTCCTTGAGAAAGGTCCCTGAGTGGACCGAAACGTCACGTCGGCTTTACATGTAACTTGAATACATTTTGATCTTTTTTCACCAAAGAACTCCGTGTTGCTGGTCATTTCTACTTTATTATCTATATATATATATATATATATTCAGTGAAAAAAGACCGCACTCACAGGGCTTTGTATGAAAAAAAGCCACAAGGGCTGTGATTTTATTCCTCAACGTTTCGGCTTTTTTCACTAAATATATGTAAATTTGACCATATATACAGGTCATGGAACTCCGAGGTAACTTCTAATATCCTCATATTTTACAACTGGGGGTACTTTATTTATTATAATACACAAATTTTAGTGAGTCATGTGACAGAAATGACATCACTACTCACCGTTTATAACTGATGACATCACTACTCACCGTTTATAAGGATATAATTTACAGGATATACATGGCTTTTGTGTATTATATATATATATATATATATATATATATATATATAGATTAATTTGAGCTCCATACATTCTGTGGTTAGTTTCCTTCAAATCAAAAGGCAGACACAGTGGATTTGTTGCAGAACAGCACATAAACATTTATTTAATAATAAATTACAAAAAAAAAAAAAAAAAAATCCAATTTCAACTGGCTTTAAAAAAATTGCATTTCTCTGCAACATTGCATAAATGGAGTCCTACTGAATCGGCGAGTAACTTGTTCATTTTCAATCCCA
Source organism: Xenopus laevis (assembly GCF_017654675.1). Classification (NCBI taxonomy): domain Eukaryota; kingdom Metazoa; phylum Chordata; class Amphibia; order Anura; family Pipidae; genus Xenopus; species Xenopus laevis. Next base: position 15,724,116 of record NC_054383.1, read on the forward strand.
GCAAAACATTTTGGGGGAAAAAAAAAACCCAATGAAGAATTTATCAAAAAGCCAAAGTATTTTTTTTTTTTTTTGCTGTATTTGATTATCTTTGGAATTGTATGCCATAACTTCACATTGAATCTGAAGGGGAAGTTCAACTCTGAATTTACCTTTATGTTTAGTATGGTATAGATTGAACTATTCCAAGCAACCTGTCAGTTGGCCGTCATTATATATAGGGATGCACCGAATTCACTATTTTGGATTTGGCCAAACCTCTGAATCCTTTGTGAAAGATTCAGCCGAATAACGAACCGAGTGAGAAGGGGACAACATTTTTTACTTCCTTGTTTTGTGACAAAGTCACAAGATTTCTCTCCCACCCCTAATTTGCATATGCAAATTAGGAATCTGATTTGGTTCGGCCAAATCCTGCTGAAAAAGGCCGAATCCCAAACCAAATCCTGGATTTGGTGCATCCCTAAGTATATATATTTTGCGGAAGATTTGATTTATTAACTTTCCCATGTTGCCTATTTCTTGACTGCAACAGAAAAAGCATTCGGAGTGTGATTCTTATTTTTTATTTTTGTTTATTTTTATATTCAGTTTCTCTACTATTTTGAGTTCAAAATGGCCTCCCTGGTTGCTAGGTTAATTAGTCCCTACCAACCAGGTAACCGTTTAAATCCCAACTGCAGAAAAATAAAAATAACTGTGCAAACGGTCTTAGAATTACACAATCAACACAATAACAAAAATACAATGTAAGGGGAACAACTCCTTTCAGCTGATCATATTAAAGGCTAAATATACCCTTTCGAAAAGTAGGGGCTGTCTGTTTATTTCCTCTTTAAACAACGAATATATGTTTATATGAATATAAGCACTGTTCAGCCTTATAGAAGGATCTTCCATGACATGTCGAAGGATTGCTATATGCAGAGAACAGCTGTGATTTATACAGAATGGGCAATCCCAAACCTGTGTCTTCAGCATTAGCAAAGCACATTATCTTCCGTTTATGGTCATAAAGAGTGTTGCAAACAATATGGTAGCTCCTGCTCATACGTATATAGAAAATGTTGGGGTGCGGAGGGACTTATTTACTAAAAACAGGTGCTGCATTGCCCCGGAGCAATCGATCAACAAATAGTCTTGGGTGGGTAGTCTACTTAGGCTTTGAAAGCAAAGGTTGCCGTTGGTGGTGGACAAAATGCCCCTGTCGTGGTACATCTGAATGAGAAGCTTCTTATTGGACACAAAAATGCAGACCTTGGAACCAAAACGTCTTGGTCCTGAATCCCACCACTGCCCTACACTGGGTATTGTCCACCACTGCTTTCCATTGGATGGCAAAATGCCCTGCCCCGCACATAAACAGCACCTTTGTTGGTAAATGAGCCCCGGAATTTACAAAGGTCTTCACTCATAAGGCTTCTTTACTTGCATCGGTGCTCAACTGCGCCAGTGTATTTACATAGATCAACCAATGAGCATACAGTTCTTAACGGTCTACTAAAAACTGGAGCATGAAAGCTAAGCTTTGATTGGTTGTTATGGGTCAATGCACCAGGACAATTTATTAACTATTCTAGTAAATTAGCCCCCTTCGTTTTCTGCTGAAGGAAATACAACGGCAAGATAAACCTTACTCCTCAGGGTATATTTTAGCGTGAATAAAACCCTATAACCGTTTTCTGGGATCAAAAAGAAAACTTCTCGATATCTTGGTAGAAAATACAAACTTCAACTTGTTGTTTAGCCCAGAGTTACGATAACCGTTAACCAAGAACCGCGATTACAGCAGGATGGACTATAAAATTTGGCAAAGATTTCAGGAAACAGACGTGAGCGGGAAAAAAGCGAAGGTGCGTCTGACGATTTCTCCGTAACGTTTAATAATTAGCACTTGTAAGAGACCTACGATGAGAATCCTATTGCAGTCGTATCCTCGGATTAAATACTTCCGTTTAGTTTCGGATCGTAGCTTTAGTCTATTACCTGTAAACTAAGCAGCAGCAAGAGGGTGTGCATGTGTGTTGTTTTTAAAATTTTTAACAAAAAAGTAGAAATTCTTTCAGTAATAAATAGAGAGTTTGTTGGGTTCCTCGATCAGAAATGTAAATCGATTTGGTTTTTCCGGGTGATGTAGATTTGGTTTTGTACAACGAGTTCTACCTGGTGGTCAGGTGACAGACGCCGCGTGACAGATGGCAGGGTGCCTCGTCTTCCTCTCGAGGATGAAGCATGGCAAGAGTCTCCAGGGGGAACACGTCAGGATGTTTTTCAGGAGGAGGGAGCAGCTGTGTTCTGACCTTATCTAAGGAAAAACAAAAATAATAATACAGGTTAATGATGTCTATTTAGCATGTGGATATAGTAAACAGCTTATTTGCTCCTTGTGAAGCCAACCTTCCAAAACCAATAGAGTCCTTCAAATGGACAAACAAGATCTAGTTCGGCCAGTTCTCCAAAGCAAACCCAACCTTGCCACCAACATTGAGCGAATTCCAAATATCCAGGCCAATTATTCAGGAAGCCATTGCCGAACACCATCCATGCTCAAAATCCACACAGCCCAACGCAATCTAGGCTGGTTAGACTTACTATCCAATGCAAACATTATCTGACTATGTATCAGCAATGGGGTAGATAGGCTGCCATTCTGGTCAAGGACAAATATCCTATAATAAGGCCAAGATGTTACATGTGAAGAACACTTCAGGTCCTACAAAATATATTTCTTGAGCTTTAGCTCATGATCCTCCATTTATGACCATGAGAACCATTACTGAGGTTTAAAAAGAGAAAGCCTTGGCTGAGCCACACATTAGCCGCACTTGTTCATGTTTTAAAAAAAATGGGTGCACAATATCTGACCAACTTGAGCTCAGATAGACTGGGAGACAATACAGTACAATATTGTTCATGGCCTGAGCTACAATGGTTCCTCAAGTCAAATGATATAGAAATCTGCAAAAGAGGTTTTTTTTCTACTGGAGATCAATAGATTACAAGGAGACTGAAAAGAAGGCACCACATTGAGGGATCAACAGATAAATGAACTAAACTGGTCAGTACCACTCCTTTTCTTCAATTCTACAATTGGTCAGTTGAATTGGAACCTGACATTCGGGTTGCCAAAAGCACAACTGGCTCTGAACAGAACAGAAGGCAATTAGCCAAATGGCTTGCACCCTGTTGGCTCAACCATGTTGTAGTAACAACAATCATCGCCATGGTACTTCATACGGATCCAGGAAGGTTATTTGGAGCAATCCTTCAAGTAAGGACTGACAGTTTAATTACAGTGGCTATGCAATACTGACACCATATGCTATACATACAACATATCTCCTGCTTTGGGAGAAACCAGATCTATACTACAACCAAGAAACCCCCCGAAAAAACCCCCCAGCATTTCAGGTTTGTCCAGCCACTATTCACAATTTTATATGATTAACATGTTTCACTGGGGACTTTCAAAGACAGCTTATGATAAAGAGAACTGCCTTCTAATGTGACACACCTCGCTGGCATGTGGACTTTCCCACGTCACTCTGCATAATTACCTACGGGAGACTGATTAACAGATCAGCTGAGAATGACGTAGCCGTCCACCAACGCCACACCTATATGTGCAGTGCTGGAATGCTCTGTGTTCTGTTGGATTGCACAAACTAGGTCAATAATATTTTGCTTAAAGAAAAATTACACACGGTCTGTTTTGAAGGTGGCTATACACGGGCAGATAAAGCTGCCAATATCCGTCCATTAGACCAATGTGGTAATTTTTATCTGCCCGTGTATGGGGGCTTCCGACGGGTCTTCCCAATCGATATATGGCCACGATATCGTTCGGGAAGGTTTAATTTTTCCGCCGGCCGACTGAAGGAGCCCAGGGACGAATGTTCGGCTTACCCTGATATAGCCCTGCCATTGGTTGGCATATCGGTGTAAGAACTGCTCATTTGGTGATGTCGCCAGACGAGCGAATCTCTTCATGTATGGCCAGTTTGACTGTGTCAGCTGCTTACTGTTCTGTGAACGGGGCCTTCTTTATTGCCTGCCCAACCAATATTTGGATGAAAATTGGCCAGATATCGAACAGACAGGATAAGAAGTACTAGTGGGAGAGGGATCCATCAACACATAAGAGTCCTCTTCCAGTGGGTCTCCACTGACCTCTACTATGATTTGATCATTGGTCTAGGGGCCAAATAATTGGATGAGCTGATCTGGTCCAGCTCACAGATGGCCCAGATCTGCTTAGAGCAGGGATCCCCAATTTATTTTATTGGTGAGCCACAACGAAATGTTGAAAACAATTGGGGAGTAACATAAGCATACGAAAAACATAGGGAATGCCAAATAAGGGCACTAATTTGGTATTTGATAACACTATGTGGATTGGCAGCCTGCAGAAGGCTATGTTTGGTGGTGCACATGGTCTTTGTGCCTTTAAAACTTGCCTATAAGCCAGGAGTTAAAAAATGATAACCTGCTTTGAGGCCCCTGGGAGCAACATCAAATGGGTTGGAGAGCAAAGTGTTGCTCATGAGCTACTGGTTGGGGATCACTGTATTATACTACAACAGATACAACCTGAATTTAACGTCATAGTCAATTTTACTGGAGATTAGCGTCATCCTAAACCTTACCCCACTAAGGGCTACTTGCCAACAAATGCAGCGATAGCAGACAAATGTTCCATAGACAGTGACGTCACTAAATACACAGGTAAGTAATATTCTCCATCAGTAACTCAAACAAAGCACAAAAAGAAACATACACAATATAAAGCCATACCATACACTATATTGCACAAGGGTTGTAAAGACGCTGCCTTAGACAACCAACCTGTTCAATTTTCAGCTTTAAACTGGTAAAGGCTGTAAAGATTGGAACTGTGGGATATCCAGGGCTAATGATCAGTGACATCTGCTGTAATAATGAAGCTTGGATCCTGTAACGAGTGACAGGGAAATAAGAGTAAGATTTAACGGAGCTGCACGGACCAACACCCAAAATACACCTTCCTGCTAAGCACGCGGGGGACAACTGCATTGAAAGCACATCTGTACAGGCAGAACATGTAAGGTCTAAACAAAATCATATTCCAGTTATTTATACAGCACAACATCTGATTAGAAGCATTAAATCAGGGATATAAGGAGAGATAGGAAGGAGTAGAGGGGGGGGACACATCACTGCCGAGAAGCACATGAGTGATTGATGACAGTGCCATTAAACCACTTGGGAGAGTGCAAGGCCGCAATCAATATTAAGAAAGAACATAATTAGACAGCCTAATCAGGAACTCAGAGGCACTTGGCATTACTGCTGAAAGCCCAGGTCTGATCCTTTTCCTCCCCCAATGGAGTTAACCCCATAGTTAAAAGCAGATAATCGGAACACTCGAGTACCACAGAGGAAGCGGTGACACAAAAAGGCCGCAGGGGTTGTAGACCAGGTATGAACCCAAGACGAAAGCAAAGAGTGGCAGAACCACGGACGCACAGAATCCATAGTTGGATCGCATTCAGGTGCCCGTGATGTTAAGGCTTCACATTCGATTCTAATGAAATGAAAAAGCAGGCTGAATTATGATCTTCTGCCAAAAGTGCCACTTTTTTGCCGAATCTCAAGGGAAATCCCGGATTTGATGAATCCCTAAAAAACTGGGTTGGAAAATACTGGAAATAATAAAAAAGATTTTTGACCCCTTCTAAAAGAAAAGACCAAGACCTTCTAAGGTAGTGACCCCCAACCAGTGGCTCATAAGCAACATGTTGCTCAGCGACCACTTGGATGTTGTCCCCAGTGGCCTCAAAGCAGGTGCTTATTTTTCAATTCCTGGTTTGGGGGCAAGTTTTGGTTGTACCAGATAGACTGCCAGTACACATAGGGGCTACCACACAGCCAATCACAGCATTGATTTTGCACCACCCAGGAACATTTTTCATGCCTGCATTGCTCCCCAACTCTTTTACATCTGAATATTGCTCATGGGTAAAAAAAATAAATAGTTTGGGAACCCGTTTTAAGGCCTTAGCAGAGTAACTCCCTTGGCCTGACCAAGCAATACCTTTCTTTTTGATTCAAAAATACAGGTTGGCACTGTGTGGCACTTCATTAGAGTGCCACACACTACATGTGAACCATCAATTAAATAGGAAGGAAATCCTAACAAAGGAGAAGGGTAAGAAATTCTACACAGGGCTGATTCTAGGCTGATGCATTAAACCCAATATATAAAATTAGGCATAGGGCTCATTTTAAGTTTAGCTTTAAAGGAGAAGGAAAGTCGTCTTGCACTTGGGGGTGCCAAATGCTAGGCATCCCCAAGTGATTGTATTTACTTACCTGAAACCCGGGGCCGGTGCTCCTATCAGCAGAAAACTGCACTGGCCCGGGGTTATTCCAGTGAGCACCACGGAGCGATCCTCTTCAGTCCTCCTCTTTCTTTGCACAGATGCACATTCGCAGTAGAACGAAAAGCCGAACTTTAACTAAAGTAGTAGAACTTTTGTTCTACTACGTATGCGTCTGCCCTGGGAAATTTGAAGAAAGAAGAAGCCGGAAGAGGATCGCTCCGTGGTACTTGCTGGAATAACCAGGGCCGGTGCAGTTTTCTGCTGATAGGAGCACCGGCCCGGGGGTTTCAGGTAAGTAAATACAATCACTTGGGGTGTCTAACATCTGGCACCCCCAAGTGCAAGAAGACTTTCCTTCTCCTTTAAGGGCAGACCAACCAGGAAAAAGATGCTATGGAGCAATGCCAAGCAGCCACGACCTTATCCAGCTTCTTCTGAACTAAATCAGATATTTAAAGAAAATCCACTATCCACAGTGAAATCCATTCGATTACACGGAAGCCTGATTACCATGAGATCACATGGGCCAAATCCGTGTTAATTCTCAAATACAAAAGAACGGAGCGCTAAAACAATAGAAGTTTTGTAGTTTTAGGTTTACTTGAAGACCCTTTGTGGGATATAATCTTGATATCACACACACCTTTAAATCTAAATTATTTCATATCCATAAAAGATCAGTGGAACAAAGCCAAAGTAGAAATCATGATCGTTGATAAAAGCTTCTATGAAGCCCTTGGTAAAATAATTATTTTATAAAGAATGTCACCAGGTTCTGTATTGAAGTGATTGGTTTATCATAAACTAGCAAATAATTCAATATATGCATGTTTAGAAGAAGCCACAGAACACAGGTACACACGTGTGTGGTCAGTGCAAAAGAATATTTATGTAAAAGGACAGGGGCCTTACACACCTGCCATTTGCATGCACGATTCCCAGTCCTATTAAAAGGCTACATACACAGCAGAAAGCCATTAAGACGGGGGCGTAATAAATGATATTGCTTGTTTTAAAGGTAGTGAACAAAGATTACATATAATTATAGCTTAAGCCCTGGCCTTCTTATGCAGCTGCTCAGAAATCATTTGTATTTCTCTTTGTATGTTTGTTGGAAATATTAAGAGGTAAAAATATGTTCCTATTTGGTTCCCGTAGTTTCTAGAACAGGGTTTCTGGCTCAGCTTGTTGTTATAGTCACGTTTGCCCTGCCATTGGAAGACCATGCAAATTCCCTGCTCACACAGTAATCTAACTCAGAACCCCAGTCCTGTTACCCTCAGGGTGTGACCTTCATTGTACTGAAGCTTTGGACGGGGGCCAATGATGTCAGGGCTGGAGCGGATGATGTTGGAGGTGGAGTGGATGACGGCAGGTGTGGGACAATGATGCAGCACATATGGAATTGGCTGGTTTAATATATACAGACTTATATTTACAGAACCATGGACTTCAGACTCCAGTAGTAGCCCCCTTCAGGCCCAACGTTTGTACAGGCCCATGTTTAGCCCATAAGGTTATAAACATAGGAATAATCTACTGTCTCAACCATAATGACTTGGGCTTCCAGGCAGCCACTATTTAGAGTAGAAAAAGGCAATACTACCCAAATATTCTCTTTAGGCTGGGCCCCGCCCAACACCTTGAGAACTAAAGCTGGCCACAGATTTTCTTCCCACAAACGATAGACAATTGTTCATTCCAATAGGCCGACCTGCTACGAACCAATCAGATTAAATAAAGTAGTAAAAAGAACAAATCAGACCATGTCCTTCCTGGCCATGAATTGACAGACTGCAATTGTACAAAAGTTATGTCCGACAAATGATATCGTCAGACAGGCAATGCATACAGAGACATTATCGTTAGCCGACAGAAATCTTCAAACCTGTCCCATCGACTAAATGAGCAATCGCCATGGCACAAAAAATGTCAGGACGACCCACACATGGTCTGAAAATCGCACAAACCTCCATTTGTATGACTTTATCTTTGTGTCTACGGCCAGCTTATGTGGGGCAGATACTTGATAACAGAAGCATCCATTTAAGAGAGGGAGAGATGTATTTTTTCGTGATGGATCATTGCGGCGCGGCTCTAGAACAATAAATCAAATGAAATGACTAAGCATAAAAATACAAAATGTTCCGTGACTAAGCCTGGAGTCAGCAGTTTCATTTGTAGAGAGGATATGATGCAACATTAACATGTAATCTTATCACCCAGGGAGCAATTTCTTAACCCTTTTAGTGGCATATATCTTCCTTGTTTGCTCTAAAGCAGTGCCATCTGCCTTACATGGTAGAAGGCCGATAATGGAAGCCAGTTTTAAACCACACCCAATTTAAACCACACCCATGTTATCACAAGAACTTTTAGAGCAGAGAAACACGTTCAGATTCTGGGAGATTAGTCGTCCAGCGACAAATCGCCTCTTCTTTGGGGTGACTAATCTCCCCGAACTGCCTCCCGCTGGCTAGAATGTAAATCACCGGTGGGATGGCAATCTGTGCTCTTCATTTTCCAAAGCCGCCCGAAGTTGCCTCACAAGGAAACTCCGGACAACCTCGGAAAAAAAACGCTCAGAGTGCCATCCCGCCGGCAATTTATATTCTAGCTGTTCTAGTGGGCAATTTAGTCACCCCGAAGAACAGGAGATTTGTCACTGGACTTAAAGGGGAAGGAAACCTCGTCGGCGCTAACACCCCACCCCCCCTCCCGTGTATTGCCCCCCCTCCCTCCTGGCCTACGCCTCCCGCTGGGCAAATGCCCCTAACTTGTTACTTACCCTTCTGCGCAGGTCCAGTCCAGGGAGTTCACAGGCGACATCTTCTTCCACGCGATCTTCTTCCTCCTTTGACCGGCGTTTTGGCGCATGCGCAGTAGGAGCATTTTGCCGGTACGGATCTACTGCGCATGCGCCAAAAGTCACACGCATGCGCAGTAGATCGTACCGACGAAATGATCCTACTGCGCATGCGCCGGTCAAAGGAGGAAGAAGATCGCGTGGAAGAAGATGTCGCCTGTGAACTCCCTGGACTGGACCTGCGCAGAAGGGTAAGTAACAAGTTAGTGGCATTTGCCCAGCGGGGGGGTAGGCCAGGGGGGAGGAGGGAGGGGGGGCAATACACGGGAGGGGGTTAGCGCCGACGAGGTTTCCTTCCCCTTTAAGGGCATAGCCACATTAAAGGGGACTTAAGTCTAAAATAGATTAATACTAGAAATTAGGTATTTTGTATACTAAATATAAACATGAACTTACTGCACAAGAATTAAACAAATGATTTATGCTTTTAAAGTTGGCGCAGGGGGGTGTAATCTTGTAGCTTTGTTAAACATCTTTGCATGACCAAGACTGTGCAAATGCTCTGTATGGTCTGGGCTTCAGTTGGAAGGATACAGCAAGACTGATTAATAATCAGAATATACAGACTGCACTGGGTCTGTGGATACAAATCAACACAAACAAAGCTGCTAGAGTAAGGTGGGGGTGGGGGGGCTCCCCAGCTCCCCCTGTCATTTGAAAGTATGATCGTTTCCCTGCACAGCAGTTAGGGACCGTCTAAAGTTTCCTATCCGCAGCTGTCAGAGCAAGTTAAACAAAGGGGGAATTTCACTGCATACAGTCAGGTTTCTTATAAAAACGGTACACATTTTTTAATTAAAGTATATTGGAGATAGGTTTCTTTTTCGTTAAAGAAAGTAAAAATGGGATTTTATTTTTTTTGTCTTTACATCCACTGTAACGGTGGTAGTACACCAAATGGTTGGGGCTCACTGAAGGAACATCACTCGTGAGTGAAAAAAGTTCATGAAGTCATTTTAAAGAAATACCCCTAAATCCACATGCCTTTTCCTCCCCTGTGAATAGCACAGCAACCCCCAGCACATATTTAAACACCTTAGAGACCCCCTAACAAATGTTTCCAAATGCTAACAAACCCCCAATAGTTCACCTCCCACAGGCAGTGTAGGGCAGGAGACAGGGAAACCTGTCAGGACCACACAAGTAACCGATCAGGACCATGTACACTACAGGTATCCAGAAACCCGTTATACAGAAAGCTCCGAATTATGGGAAGGCCGTCTCCCATAGACTCCGCTTTATCCAAATATAAAAAGAAAAATGACCTCCATTTTCTCTGTAAAAATAAAACAGTAGCTTGTACTTGATCCCAACTAAGATATAATTAATCCTTATTGGAAGCAAAACCAGACTATTGGGTTTATTTAATGTTTACATTATATTGTAATAGACAAGGTATGAAGATCCAAATTACAGAAAGATCCATTATCCAGAAAATGCCAGGTCCCGAGCATTTTGGATAACAGGCCCTATACCTATTACTATTTCTTATGTAGCTTTAACAGCATAAATATCTGAATGAAAAGAATAAAACAGAAGGTTAATTTAGTCAAGCTGTTGACAGTGACTTCAGATCGCCAACTAAAGGTCTACTGGTAGATCCCGATTTACCTTTTGGACACTCCTGCTTTAAAGCTTAAACAAAGTAAGGAGTTACATTTAATGCAGGGGCTGCACAAATTAGACCCCCAGGCTGCCAGTTGGACAGCTGTGCTCTAAAGTATCAGCACCACACATTTCACGTTGTCCGGCTTCATCTTTGACCTATGCCATGATGCATGGATTATTGTGTCAACATGGCAAACCAAGATACGACTGGTGGCACAGCAGAGACCTACACAGGTCTGTTTTTTTAAAACCTGCACCCAACCTATACCCGCTTTCCCCAAGCCTGACCTGCATAGCCGCCTTGCCAACTCCAAGAATTTTCACCCAACCTGCTTCCCGCAGTTTGCCACACTGACTGGAAGTGATGTCACACTGACTGGAAGTGATGTCGCATCGAACGTTTTAACCATCAGGATGCTTGGATTTTTCGCATTTTTCCCCTGCATTGGCCACCTGTAGCTCCCCCACTGCAGAGGATCAGATACCCGTGGAGCATTTGCACACTGGGCAAATGAATAATCCTCTCGAGTCCCAATCATATGGCGGGTATTCCGTGGGTACCTGACCCGATGCAGGACTTGAGCATACAGTCACATGCTGCACAAATGTTACTAATATGAGATGGTTGCACAGACTGCATTGAGAGAAGCATAACAAAAAAAAGTCAAGCACTAGGGGGGTGCCAATTTGCACCCCTTTCCCATGAATCAAATCGCTAACCCTGGACCACTAGGAAAAACACACCCTATCACAGCAATTTTCTGATAGTTCCTTTCTACCAGCACATGCACAGTAGAGGGGACCTGTCCATATTACTATTCTGCACATGAACCAGTTCTGAGACAACCAAACCAGAAGGATATAGAACTCTAAAGGTGGCCATAGATACACAGATAATATCGTACAAAATACATTTTCGTACGATATTCGGTGCGTGTATGGTGGGAAAAGAGCTGACCAATATCGGCAAAAGACTTGGATATCTGTCGGCTCGTCGATTGGGCTGGACTGAAAATTATGATCAGGCGCCTTTGAACCCAAACATCGGCCATTGTTAGTGCTGAATCATCAGATACAGGTAGAATTCTATTGTTTATGTCTGTATAGCGGACGATTCAGCTCTACACGTGTGTATTGAAACAAACGATGTTTCTTGAAAACATCTTTTCTAAAGGTGGCCATACACTGGCCGATAAAAAGCTGCCTACAGACCGCGTCGCAGGTTATTGGCCCGTGTATGGGGCCCCCTGACGGGCTTCCCCGATCGAGATGAAAAATCCCGACGGATCTCAGCCGCATCTATTCGTTGATGCGGTCCCACAATCCGACCGCCCATTATTATTCGTTAGGATCCGATCGTTGGGCCCTAGGGCATATCGGGGAGAGATCCGCATATCGGCGGGCATATTGGGGAGAGATCCGCTCGTTTGGCATGTATGGCCACCTTAAGAAAGATCGTAATTGTTACGTCTATGGCCACCTTAAGCTCCAAGATGGCACACGGGCGATTCCTCAAAAGACTGCCTGGGGCGGTATATTTTTCAGCAAGCTAAAGCACTGTCCTGAGTTCCAAATGAGAGATTTAAAAACAAATTGGCACCCCCAGTAAATATGAATTCCTGTGTCCTCCAAGGCAATGACAGGCTCACAGGTAAGAAACATAACTGGTCAAAAATAGACCGACAGTAATCGCATTAAGCCACACGGGTGGTAAAACATGCTGTGTACTACTGGTTAATCTAATTACATAACATTTAATTTTATATCTAATTAAAGGATTAATTACAGTCTAAGCACCCATATGTGTGTACCTGCTATAAAAAAAATGCAGAGTTCTGCAGGGGGGTTGAGAGACACCATCTTGCTCCATTTTGGATAGATAAAGGGGCTCGCCCCGAAACGTTGCACGTCCGCACTTAATAAACGCAAGGGGTAACCCTGCATAAAGTTCCTTGTGTGCCAGTGTGTTTACCATTTTGATGTCATATTGGAGGTCGCCGGACTCCTAGCACTGAGCACCAGGAGTTCTCGTTATCAATCTCCAGGAGTGTGCTCTGCTTCACTCTTTGTCGCTCCATTTTGGATAGGACACTTATACTAGAATGGGTGGTGCGGGGATAGGGATTGGGTCAGGGTTAAATTCTCATTTTAATGTAATCCATTGGGTTTAGCTTCTGTGTTCTTATTTTTTGCAGGTTTATTCCTCCATCAACCCTAGAAGTGCTTTGACAGGCCCAAAGACAGTAGGTATGGAAGAGTCAGCTCTTGCGAATTTCCTTCAGCTTCACAACTGAATTTGGGCCCTTACACACACGGCTGTTTATTTTTGTGCATTTAACCAGTGTTGCATCCAGGTCTGAGCTTCCTTAAATGCACAATCCCCCTTTTATTCTGCCTGTTCTAACTACGAGCATCCATCTTTGCTTTTCAGCACTGCAGTAGTGGTCTTATCTAATTCCAACAGACTTATAAATCAATTATACTGCTGAAGTCAAGCTGCTGGAGCCGACTCACAGCCTGCCTGACCTTGGGAACTGTTCAGGTGTCTCCAGGCAAAATGAGCAAAAATACCCATCATGCAGCTCTCCGGCTGTTAAACTACAACTCCCAGTATGCCCCACTTACAGCCTTTTACTTTCAGTTACACAAGGATTTCAGCATAGAAGCCCATGGTCATATGCTCGACAGGTGTAGATTTGGGCACACAGGTTAATTGTGTCGCTAATCTAAACAGCTGCCCTACACATGCACCCCCAGGGCGATATTAACTGGGAAATAAATTCCATAGCAGCCCATGGCCACGTGTGTGCACAACAGCTTGCCTAGGTTCCAGGGCAACCAGACAGAGCAAATCTGTTGCTAAGGCCGTTACCTATCTATAAGTCTAGGATTTAACATTCTGCAAGCGCATTAGGGGTTATAAGGATCTAGTACTAACAAAAATGTTTACCTTGGGCCTGAATTCCTGAGTTTTATTGTAGTCTGTTTGCTTGTCTGCCCAGTAACTGCAGGTATTTTTGATAAGTGAGACACACCTTTCATTCTGCCTTAGCCCAGTGTATTTTCACTTGAGCTTTAGATGGGGGAGTCTTCTGGAAAAGGTGGAATAGTAAGTCACTAAATGTGGGAGGTGGTCTCATATCTGGTTTGAGTCTTGTTCCATTCGAACCTAACAAGGTAGAGGATTTTGTGCACCATGGAGGAGATTCCACAGCTGATGGCTCTGGATTGGAACCCCCACCACACAATGATGTTTGGTTGAGCCCATTTTAGGGTGGTGGCACATGGGGAGATTGGTCACAAAGTGACAAGTCTTCTTTACTGAGGGCGGCTAATCTCCACGAAATGCCTTCCCACCACCGGCAAGAATGTGAATTGCCGGTGGGATGGCATACGTATCGCTTCAGTTTTCAGAAGTTGCGTCCCAAGTAAACTTCGGGCGACTTCGGAAAACTATTTGCATTCTTGCAGTCGGGAAGGCATTTCAGGGTGATTAGTCGCCCGCAGTAGAGAAGATTTGTCGCTTGGCGACTAATCTCCCTTTTGCCACCACCCTTTCCCACCACTTGTTAGGCCCATCAGGAACGGATAAGCTTGCCTGGCAACCAGGCCAAACCAGCAAATCTACACTACATGACCAAAAGTATGTGGATACCCCCTTCTAATTATTGCAACTGTCATCTTTACTAACACAGTTTCACCGACTCCTTCCTCATATGAATATACAACATTGTGTAACTACTAAAAAGCACCTAAACATTTCCACAGTCTAGCAGGCTATAGGAGTGATCTCCGACTAATTGCACCCTACCTTCAGCAATATGGTAGCAGTAAATTTAAAGGGATTCTGCCATGATTTTTTTTTCTAAATGACACTGTTTACGCTGCAAATAATTCACTCTACAATATAAAATGTAATTCCTGAACCAGCAAGTGTATTTTTTTTAGTTGTAATATTGGTGTGTAGGTGCATCTCAGGTCATTTTGCCTGGTTATGTGCTTTCAGAAAGAGACAGCACTTTTAGCTTTCTGACAGGCTGTTGTTTCTCCTACTCAATGTAACTGAATGTGTCGCAGTGGGACCTGGATTTTACTATTGAGTGCTGTTCTTAGATCTACCAGGCAGCTGTTATCTTGTGTTAAGCTGGCCACAGAAGCAAAGATCCGATCGTACTAATCATCGTACGATCGGACTTCCCCATCTCCCGACCTGCCGCTAACCAATCCGATTAAATAAAGTACAAAAGAACAGATCAGCCGATGTTCTGCACTGACAGCAATCGTACGAAAGTTATGTCCGACAAAGCTAGTGACAGTCTCCCTCTGAAAATCGTACAATCGGCAATACATGCAGAGATATTACTCGCAGCCGACAGAAATCTTTTAATCTGGCCGATCAACCAAACGACCGATCTCCGCCGGACGAAAAATGTCGGGACTCTCCACACACGGCCCGAAAATCGTACGAATCCTCGATTTGTACGATCAGATCTTTGCTTCTATGGCCAGCTTTAGGGAGCTGTTATCTGGTTACCTTCCCATTGTTCTGTTTGGCTGCTGGGGGGGGGGGGGGAAGGAAGGGGGCGATATCACTCCAACTTGCAGTACAGCAGTAAAGAGTGATTAAAGTTCAGAACACAAGTCACATGACTGGGGGCAGCTGGGAAAACGACAATATGTCTAGCACCATGTCAGATTTCAAAATTAAATATAAATAAATCTGTTTGCTCTTTTGAAAAAGTGATTTCAGTGCAGAAGTCTGCTGAAGCAGCACTATTAACTGATGCATTTTGAAAAAAACGTTTTCCCATGACAGTATCCCTTTATCCCCCTGTATTGGTGACCTCACCAAATGAGCAGAACTTTCAGTGATATTGAACTGATCTGATCGTTTGGCTCTTAGGCAAACTATTGGTCCATAATTCTCATCAATGCAGACAGTCGGGGAGAGAGCCGTATCAACGTGCGGCCTTCGTCCTTAGAGGACAATCATACCTCTTGATTTTCAGCCAGATATTAGTTGGGCAGGCCAGTTGGCTGGCCCCATACACGACCAATAAGCTGCTGACTCAATCTGAAAATACCTAATACACATGTTCCAATTAGCTGCCAATTGCCAATCAATAGCCTCATGTATGGCCATCCTAACTTACAGACAAAGTTTGATTAATGTATTCATTTTGTTCTTCATTTTTATTCTCATATATTATTCCCTTAAATGTCTCATTTTAACCAGTTATGTAAAATTATACAGGTAGGGGGATCATACACAGAAAAGGCACAGTGCTCATTTTGAACTGCTCTTAAGTAACTGACTTGTTTTTTAGTGGCTTTTGTTGCCATAACAAGATCTTAACTGTAATCATGTAGCGTTAAAGCTTGAAATACAGCTCCCAACATCCCCCAACAGACAGTGCCTTTAAAAGCAAACAGTCCATAAAGCAGCTAATGTACAGAGTTGGGCAAATATACTTCTATTCAAAACAGGCACATATTGGCCTCTTTAAACATGACCTTGTACTATAAATGTCCACAAGTCAAAGTGGTTCAGCCTGCAACTATAAAGCCTATAGAATCCCATAGCTAGGGGTCTGCCTGCAAATAATGTAAATAAATCTCAAGCATTTCATCAAAAAGAAAATGTCCTTAGTAAGCACGTTTATCATAAATGCAAGTCCACCTTACAAACAACCTTTAATATAATGAACACAACACAATTCTGAAAGTTAACCATACATACCCAGATATGATCCAACAGTCTGACCAGTTCTGAAGATCCTACGGCTAGGTTTGCCTCCTCACTGGTAGCTTAAAGGAGACGTAAAACCCTTATTAAAAAAAAACCCTACCCCCCTATCCTATATAGACGTCCCTCCCTCCTCCCCCCCCAGCCTAGCTGCTACCCCTAACTTTTTACTTAGCCCTCGGTGCAGATTCACGGAAACGGAGTTCATGGGCTCCATCTTCTTCTCTTCAGTCTTCATTGGGAAGTAAGTTCCGTATCGGCGCATGCGCAGTTGGAGCAGTCTTCGGGTTTTGTCAACTGCGCATGCGCCAAAGATACGGAAATCAACGAAGCGTCAGAAGAAGACCAAAGAAGAAGATGTTGCCCGTGAACTACGATGCCTTCAATCTGCACCGAAGGGTAAGTAAAAAGTTAGGGGCATTTGCCCGGGGTAGCAGCTAGGCTGGGGAGAGGAGGTCTATGTAGGGTAGGGGGTTGGGTTTTTTTTAATAAGGGGTTTACTTTTCCTTTAAAAACCAAAAGAAGTATACAGCTGCACTGACCCTTAGATATATTCCCATGTTACTTGATCCCCTAGATCAGAGGTCCATAACATTTTTTACCAACGAGCCACATTCAAAAGTAAAAAGAGTTGTGGAGCAACACAAGCATCAAATATCCCGTGGGGTGCCACAAATGGTGCTGCGATTGACCTTTTTTTTAGCGCCTATGTGGACTGACAAATTACAGGAGGCTCTATCTGGCATTACACCTGTTTATTTTTGCAGCAAAAACTTCTCCAAGCCAGGAATTCAAAAATAAGCATCTGCTTTGAGGCTACTAGGAGCAACAACCAATGGGTTGGTGAGCAACGTTGCTTGCAAATCACTGGTTGGGGGATTACTGCCCTAGACGTATGGCAACTTCCAAAAATGCATGTAGAGTAGTAAATGGAAACTGACAAAAAACCACACAAACAATGTTTTTTTTTGGGGGGGGGGCACTCATCAGGAGCGTAGCTAGAACACCAAATCCATCTGTCCAAACTGAATGCCCCTTCCTAACATGATAATGGTGCAATTGTGGAAGTGAGAAAAGTCATAGACGCCGACCAGAACAAACAAATAATGCTGCTTGACCCAGAGTTGTGGAGTCAGAGTTGCCAAAAATGTAAGGAGCTCCATATTGCCACAGTTGGAGCAGCTTTTCTTATAGGGGGGTTTACTTCTGCTTTAAGGTGACTTTCATATGTCATAAGGGAACCTGAGGAGCATAGCCTGGAGACACATTTCTTTAAGCCCCAGGAGAAACACATACTATAAATCGAAAATAACCACAAGGAGATACATCCAAGCACAGTTGCTATTTACTCACCTGCTACAGGTCCTAATGCTACGTTTCACACTGCATTAACAGTTCCCTAATTTCTGGAGTCAGGTGATCAGTAGCTTTAGCAGCCTCAGCAATAGCTTTCCGGTACACTCCTTTCTTCTTGCGGTTAAACCGCAGTTTGAAGAATTCCGAGAACGAGGAAAGTTTTGAAACCGATAAACTAGAAACTGTCGGAGAACCGAACCATGAAACGGTCGCCTCTTGCCAAGATGGATCTCCGTCCTCTTTTTGATTGACGTTAATACTCAGAATCCTTGCAGGCCACCATGGAAAACCGTGAACTTTCCCCCATACTATATCCCCCACTGAAACAGTCTTTCCCTCTACAGTAATGCAGTTCGAAACGCTTTTAGTGAGCAGCCTGACCGTGAGAGGTGGGACCGTTTTTTGTTCCTCTTTGGAAGACGACACAGAGAGGTCATCCCCAGGAAGAAGGTCACAAAATTCCATGCCATTAAGTTCCAGACAAGAGGATTTGGATTCCTCTAAACTGTCATTGCTACATAAAGAAGCACTAGAAGAATCGGCCTTTCTTTTCCGGTACGCCCTAAGTAAATGTAGGTTATGCTCTTCTCTGGTGTGCGGAAACCCCTTAAAGTCATCATCTTCCCCTGAACTCCCTAAGGAGACATCATGAAAGCTTCTTTCTCTAGAGTCATCCATATAAAAGGAAGAAGAATCCGTTTCAGACCCTCTGCTGTTTTGGTTTTGGAGATCATGGATCCCATCTATGAGCTCAGACTTATAAACAGAAACACTCTGTCCGCCACTGCCCCTTTGAGGTTTTAATCTGATTTTAGGAGGTGGCGCCTCCAGACTGGAATGTGAGGGTTTAGGTAGCTTTAACTTTGGAATGGAAGCTAACCGGTTACTTGTTGATTTATCCACCAAGCGTCTGGGTGTACGTCTATCAAGATCCTTTGGCATTTCTTGGTCCGCGCTTCCATTTTGTAGAGTCTGGTTTGGACAAAACGGCTCAATAGAGCCATGAACACGTGATGGAATCTTAACCACTTCCCCTTTACCTTGTGGTGTACTGTAAGAAATCTTTATAACTGGACTCCTGTGCACCAAGTCTTTAGAGGTACTTTGTTCCTCCTTTTTATCTTTCGTAGTCTTTAGGTCTTCACAGTTAGGCTGAGATTTACTTTTGTCTTTATCATCATTGTTAAGCCTCTTACTGTTTTTAGAGTCATTTTGTTTATCTTTATCAGTGTCTTCTGAATTTAGTGTGTTTTTGCATTTCTCGCAAAGCACTTGACGTGGCCTTAGCCGAATGGTGCTCATTATGAGCCTTCCTGAGTCTCGGTTTCTTGAAATTCGTCTTTTTGTCTTTTTGATAGTCCGTGGTGGTGGCTGAGGGACCCACTGATTGTAGGAGTGCCTCAGCCACAAAGGCGTAGGTAAGGGGGCACCTTCAAAGTAAGGAGGATAAGAAGGAGCGATCCCTGGTGGTGGAAGGAGAGAAGGGCATGGATTGTTGCTTGGTGGAGGTTGGCTAACATCTTGAAGAGCAGTTTCAGCTGGTGGATGCTCAAGATCACCAACAGGAACAATATCCATAGGTGGTTCATCATGCTTTGGAAACGGAGCAGACGGCACACAGAACAACCCAGATCTAGAGGAATAAAAAAAAAATTACACATATAATTTGCAAATTCTCTGATCATGCCTGCAAAAAATATTCATGCCACTGTTTTTGCAACTTTTCTTCCTTAAGGTTATTACGACGCATTCCGTACAAATGAATGGGAAGGGGGTGCGGGTGGGTAAGGCGCTTTGACTGTAATTTCAAGAAGTCCTAACACCCCATGTGATAGTAACCTTCTGCCACTTAAGTTGGGCATACGTGGTAAGCTACACTTTTATGACAAATTTGCCAAAGGGCATATCTTTACACAATTTGGCCACCAACATGCCTTTCTGATAGTTTGGGCTGATGACTGGGCCATAATTAGGGCCTAGGGAGAGGATAGCCTCAACACGCCAATGTGGTTGTATCAGGCTGTGGCCAGCTTTTGTTTCTGCTTTTTAGGGAAGCAACGAAGCTCAGATTCAGCCTAGTCCAAGAGCCTGGTTCAATCAAACCCAAACCCGTTTGCAGGCGTTTTCCAACGTCAACGAGGGATAGCTATTCGGCCTAATCAGTTAAAGGGGTTGTCCACCTTTTGAGTTAACCTTTAGTATGATGTAGAGAGTGATATTCTTAGACTATTTGCAATTGGTTTTCATTTATTATTACTAGGGATGCACAGAACCCCCTATTTTGGATTCGGCCGAATCCTTTGCGAAAGATTCGGGCGAATACCGAACCGAATTTGCATATGCAAATTAGGGGTGGGAAGGGGAAACCATTTTTTACTTCCTTGTTTCATGACAAAAAGTTACATGATTTTCCTCCCTGACCCTAATTTGCATATGCAAATTAGGATTTGGTTCGTCCGAATCCGGATCCTGCTGAAAAAAGCCGAATCCCGAACCGAATCCTGGATTCGGTGCATCCGTAATTACTTGTGTTATTTAGCTTTTTATTCAGCAGCTCTTCAGTTTGCCATTTTAGCAATCTGGTTGCTAGGGTCCAAATTTCCCTAGCAACCATGCACATATTTGAATAAGAGACTGGAATTTGAATATGAGAGGGTCTGGACAGAAAGAAGAGTAATAAAAAGTAGCAATAACAATATGGTTGCAGCCTCACAGAGCATTTGTTTTTAGATGGTTTTGAAAGCTGGAAAGAGTCAGAAGTAAAATGCAAATTAAAAAACTATAAAAAAAATAAATAAATAATGAAGACAAATCAGAAATTTGGCTGATACGAAAGTACACATAATAGTACATTAAAGGGGTGGTTCGCTTTTAAGTTAACTTTTATTATGTTCTATAATGGCTAATTCTAAGCAACTTTGCAATTGGTCTTTCATTTGTTTTTAAAATAGTTTTTAGATTATTTGCGTTTTGACTCTTTCCAGCTTTCAAACGGGGGTCAATGACCTTGTCTAAAAAACAAATGCTCTGTAAGGCTACAAATGGATTGCTGTTGTTACATTTTATTACTCATCTTTCTATTCAGGCCTCTCCTATTCATATTCCAGTCTCTTAGTCAAATTAGTGCATGGTTGCTAGGGTGATTTGGAGCCTAGCAACTGTATTTATTAAATTGCAAACAGGAGAGCTGCTGAATAAAAAACGAAATAACTCAAAAACCACAAATAATCAACCAATTGTAAATTGTTTCAGAATATCACTCTCTACATCATACTAAAAGTTAACCCACAGTTGAAGGAGTCCTTTAAAGGAGAAGTAAATCCTACAAATTAATATGGTTAAAAATGCCATATTTTATATACTAATCTTATTGCATCAACATAAAGTTTCAGCTTGTCAATAGCAGCAATGATTCAGGACTTCAAACTTGTCACAGGGGGTCACCATCTTGGAAAGTGTCTGTGACACTCACATGCTCAGTGGGCTCTGAGCAGCTGTTGAGAAGCTAAGCTTAGGGCTCGTCACTAATTATCCAGCAGAAAATGAGGTTCCCCTGTAATATAAGATGATGCTACAGGTTTGCTGATTATTAAATTCTGATGCTAATTGCACTGGTTTCTGTGCTGCCATGTAGTAATTACCTGTATTAATTACTAATCAGCCTTATATTGTGACATTTCTATTCTATGTGTACTGTATATTGTGAGTGGGTCCCTAAGCTCAGCAAGTAAATCAGCAGAAAAGAAGATGGGGAGCTACTGGGGCATCTTTGGAGACACAGATCTTTACTGCTAAAGGGCTGTGGTTGCCTTGGGCTGGTACAGAAGCCCAAAACAATGTACCAAATTTCTAGCTACTTCTTTATTTAGGCTTTAGTTCTCCTTTAAGGCCTATATACACAATCAAAAGAAAACAGAACTGAAAACCGAACACAACAGCCCATTTATAAACCGTCAAAATCAAAGGTGAAATAAAACCTTTAAAACCATCAATTATTTTGGTTATATGTACGATTAATATTTATTATATGTACAATTATTTTTAGACCTTCTTATGAATTCAATTCGATTGATAAGAAGTAGAAAATGTAGGTAAGGTCATTTCCCCTAATTTTGTCAAAACAAAAAACAAAACAAACAATGTTTCCCCTTACACAGCAATTAGTACATTTCACCAGGTTGTGGAGCGGAGCCGAAAGCTCACAGACGATTTTAACTGAAATGACAAGATTCCTTATAAAGAGGCCGACATGATATATATATATATATATATATATATATATATATATATATATATATATATATATATATATTGATTGAAAGGATAATGGGATGAAATTTGGAAATAAAAATTCAAAATGGCAATTTCAACAATTTAAAAAACAAACAAACTGTCAAATGGTTAAAAAAAAAAAAATGGCAGATTTTCCTAGAGGGATGATTTCTAAACGTGGCCCTGTGTCTGTATTGTGAGAGAGGAAGGAAGGAAGAGAGCAGAGAATTTGGAAGCACCCCGCCCCCCTCCCCCTAATGACAGTGTGAGGCTTCCAGTCATTAAAGCTGATTATACCAAAGGCCTTGCCAGCTGCCCTTCCCTGTCCCTCTTTATTCCTAACAAAACATCACCTCCATGTTACAGGCCGCAGCCCCTCAGTACGGTTGCCATATGGCTGGTGTTTTAGCAAGCTGGCCGGTAAAAATGTTGATCCCAATGTTATTAATAGGGAAAAAAGATAAAAATATAGGAAGGTCGGTATTTTTCTCCAGAAAAGGTGACAGCCCTGGCCCTCAGGCACTGACAGGAATATACAGACATATACATGAGCTTCCAATCTGGATTTAACAAAATAAACTGTGATTGTGAAGTACAGAAGGGTCTATTTATTCACAATGACCCCTATATGCTGGGGGAAGAGAGTCCCAGTCCAGTGCTCTGTAAACTGGAAAGTACATTTATCTTTGATATACAAAACTGATGGCACAGTTGCCCTTTATTTCTCACACACAACCCCCTGTACCATGCGGAGACCAGAGCAGGCGGAATCCTGAGGCTTTTACACAGGGCACCTATGGGGGTCAAACCCCTTTCAGACACTTCAGAGACAACCTCTCCTTGACTTAAAGGGATACTGTCATGGGGAAATTTTTTTTTTTCAAAATGAATCAGTTAATAGTGCTGCTCCAGCAGAATTCTGCACTGAAATCCATTTCTCAAAACAGCAAACAGATTTTTTTATATTCAATTTTGAAATCTGACATGGGGCTAGACATTTTGTCAATTTCCCAGCTGCCCCATGTCATGTGACTTGTGCCTGCACTTTAGGAGAGAAATGCTTTCTGGCAGGCTGCTGTTTTTCCTTCTCAATGTAACTGAATGTGTCTCAGTGGGACATGGGTTTTTACTATTGAGTGTTGTTCTTAGATCTACCAGGCAGCTGTTATCTTGTGTTAGGGGAGCTGCTATCTGGTTACCTTCCCATTGTTCTTTTGTTTGGCTGCTGGGGGGGAAAAGGGAAGGGGCTGATATCACTCCAACTTGCAGTACAGCAGTAAAGAGTGATTGAAGTTTATCAGAGCACAAGTCACATGACTTGGGGCAGCTGGGAAATTGACAATATGTCTAGCCCCATGTCAGGTTTTCAAAATTGAATATAAAAAAATCTGTTTGCTCTTTTGAGAAATGGATTTCAGTGCAGAATTCTGCTGGAGCAGCACGATTAACTGATTTATTTTGAAAAAATTTTTTTTTCCCATGACAGTATCCCTTTAAAGGAAAACTATACCCCCCAAACAATGTATAATGTATATAAAAAGATATTGCATAAAACAGCTCATATGTAAAACCCTGCTTCATGTAAATAAACCATTTTCATAATAATATAATTTTCTAGTAGTATGTGCCATTGGGTAATCATAAATAGAAAACTGCCATTTTAAAAAAATAAAGTCCGCCCCCTGGGATTGTAGGATTCACTGTGCACTCAAACATACCAAACAAACCATACTTGTTAGGTCACATGAGCCAATTAACAGACAGAGTTGTGTCTTTTACTTCCACACTTCCTGTTACAGTTAGAGCTGCAGTATTTCTGGTCAGGTGATCTCTGAGACAGCACACAGACCAACACAAAATGGTGGTTCAAGGATAGAGATGTAAAAGGGCAAGATTTATTTTAATATATATTCCAGTTTGGTAAGATTCTTTAATATGCGACTTAATATGATATAAACTATATGTTGCTTAACTGCTCATTTTGGGGGTATAGTTTTCCTTTAATATTTGTAGTGTTTGTCTGATCCCTCTTGGCAACCATAAGGGTGCAACTGGACAAATACTAAGGGCAAGGAGTAGGGTTTCCACCTTTTCAATCTGGCCATACCGGCCGTGACGTAAGGGCGGGCCAGAAAGGGGCGGGGTTGTGCCGGTCAGGGGAAGTGGTTGTCAGTCCAGAGGCGGGGTTATGATGTTCCGGGGCAGGGTTTCGCCAGGAAGGATTGAGCCTTTGGATTAAGCGAGTAGAGGCGGATCTGAGGCAGGACAGGGGCGGAACAATAGGGATTACAAATTTACCGGCTAATACATTGACGGTAAAATTGTAATACCGGCCCCGGCCTTGGCTGGTATTTTACTGGCTAGGTGTGTGAAATACCGGCCAGGTGGCAGCCCTAGCAAGGAGAGAGGTGGCACCTGAGGGTGCTGGGGTTTTTTAGCCCTATTGTACAGTAACCTGTGCAGCACCCATGCTACAGACTTATATCCTACTACCAGGAGAGGGTTAAAAACTCCCAGCGATCTGCAGTGATTTACAGAAGCAGAATACAAAACCCCAAACCAAAATAAAATCTATTGCAGTGCCCACAGCTCACCCCCAACCTTTGTTCCCATGCCACTTGTGGGTCTATACACAGACATTCCTCATGGATCTGTTTCTGTTTATAACTCCCATCAGTCACTTAGGGTTAATTTGGGCAAACAGCTTGCACTCGATACACTTACATCTTTACATTGATCCAACAGATGCAGAGAGTGTACTTTCCCTTTAACTGTGGGCATGCGGAAGTGGTTGACCTTTAAGTTAACTTTTAGCATGTTATAGAATGGCCAGTTCTAAGAAACATTTCAATTGCCCTTCATTATTTTGATTTTATTTTTTTATAGTTTTATTATTTGCCTTTTTCTCCTGAACCTTTCCAGCTTTCAAATGGGGGTCACTGACCCCCATCTAAAAACAAATGCTCTGTAAGACTACAAATGTATTGTTTTTGCTACTTTTTATTACTGATCCTTCTATTCAGGCCTCTCATATTCATATTCCAGTCTCTTAGTCAAATCAATGCATGGTTGCTGGGGTAATTTGGATCCTAGCAACCAGATGGCTGAAATTCCAAACTGGAGAGCTGCTGAATTAAAAGCTAAATAACTCAAAAATCACAAAAAAATAAAAAATGAAAACCAATTGGAAAGTGTCTCAGAATATCACTCTCTATATCATACTAACAGTTAATGTAACGGTGAACAACCCCTTTAATCACTCCCGTGTAAATAACTCAGTCTATTCCCACTTGCATTAAAGGGATAAACAAATTAAAGGGGCGAGCTGGAGTTTGGGGAACTGGAATGAATGCACCTTACTGTCATTTACTGAAAACCACTCTTACATTAGGCCTCAGCCACTAAACCATCATGTCTTTGCATGCAGGTGAACTACAACTCCCAGAACCCCCTTTTGCAGCTGAAAGTTGCAGTTTTTTAACATCATCAGTTTGGCCAAATGCTGCCAACGTCCAAGACAAGCGCGTGAGAAGCGCTGATTTATTTATGACCCGGGTATTCTACACGTGATTTTTGGGAGCTGGAAGCTGAGCACGTTGCTTCTTTATCCAGAACGCTGCACGGGAGTGAGTAATCCCTGCATGCCCACGATTAAAGGGAAAGTACACTCCCTGCATCTGTTGGATCAATGTAAAGAGGCACGTGTATTGAGTGTAAGCTGTTTGCCCAAATTAACCCTAAGTGACTGCTGGGAGTTGTACACAGAAACTGATCCATGAGGAACGTCTGTGTATAGCCCCACAAGTGACATGGGAACAAAGGTTGGGGTTGAGCTGTGGGCCCTGCAATAGATTTTATTTTGGGTTAGGGTTTTGCATTCAGCTCCTGTAAATCACTGCACATCGCTGGGAGTTTTTAACCCTGTCCTGGTAGTAGGACATAAGTCTGCAGCATGGGTGCTGCACAGGTTACTGTAGAATAGGGCTAAAAACTCCCAGCACCCTGGGGTGCCACCTCTAGCATTTGTCCAGTTGCACCCTTATGGTTGCCAAGAGGGATCAGACAGACACTACAAATATTAACGTCAAGGAGAGGCAACTATAACACATCTGCTGAACTGCAACTCCCAGCACCCTCCCTCGCAGCTGCAGGTGAGCCAGTTTGTGTGTCGGATTATAGGTGACATTGTGACACCCTAATAACTACCATACACACAGAGTAGTAGAGAGAAGTGGGAAGTAGTAGTAGCGAGTAGCAGAGAGTAGTAGACGGTAGTAGAGAGTAGAAGTGAGTAGTAATGTGTAGTAGAGAGTAGAAGTGAGTATCAAAGAGTAGAAGTGAGTAGTAATGTGTAGAACAGAGTAGAAGTGAGTAGTAGAGAGTATAAAAGAAGTAGCATAGAGTAGTAAAGGGTAGAAGTGAGTAGCAGAGAGTAGTACAGAGTATAAAAGAGTAGTAGAGAGTAGAAGTGAGTAATAGAGAGTAGAAGTGAGTAGTAGAGAGTAGTAATGTGTAGTAGAGAGTAGAAGTGAGTAGCAGAGAGTAGAAGTGAGTAGTAGAGAGTATAAAAGAAGTAGCAGAGAGTAGTAAAGGGTAGAAGTGAGTAGCAGAGAGTAGTACAGAGTAGTAAAGTTTACAAGAGAGTATAAAAGAGTAGTAGAGAGTAGTAATGTGTAGTGGTGGAGAGTAGTAGTGAGTAGAAGCAAGTAGTAGTGAGTAGAAGCAAGTAGTAGTGAGTAGAAGCAAGTAGTAGTGAGTAGAAGCAAGTAGTAGTGAGTAGAAGCAAGTAATAGTGAGTAGAAGCAAGTAGTAGTGAGTAGAAGCAAGTAATAGTGAGTAGAAGCAAGTAATAGTGAGTAGAAGCAAGTAGTAGTGAGTAGAAGCAAGTAGTAGTGAGTAGAAGCAAGTAGTAGTGAGTAGAAGCAAGTAGTAGTGAGTAGAAGCAAGTAGTAGTGTTGCTGCTGCCGGGGACCCTGCTATGTGAGAGTGACTCTTACTTCTTGGTACAGTCCAGCAGGATCCCGCTGTATCGCTTCTCCCCGGAGCTCAGTGTCACCACCAGAGTGTCGTTCACCATCTGCTCCACTAGGACCGATACCAGCGAGCCGACCTGCAGCTCCGGCCCGGCCGCGGCCTCCATGCTCGCTTGGCTTTCCGGCTGCCGCCAGCTCTAGCGCCGGCCTTGAGACTCCCTTAACAACGGGTCCGACTCGTCGCACAGCGCCCCCTTCTTTCTCTCGTCCGTCTTTTCTCAGCGGCTTTGGGACAACGCTTACGTCACGAATGGATACCCCGCCCCTTCACCCACTCCTCCTCCCCCGGTTCCCCGCCCCCTCTCTCGCTTTTGTGGCGTCACGTTAGGACAGACGGCGATTGTAGCGTCACTAGGGGGGTCCGGGGAAAGAGCCGGAGAACGTTAGCGAGGCTGTGATACCCAATAATGCTGTTACCCTAATAATACAGCTTTTAGTCAGTAACCCTTTAAATAACACAGTCCGTTTTTGTTGCAATAAGTCGGCGTTTGTGAGTCTGTATTGTTAAGTGTGTGTAGTTGCATTTACTTATTTAAGATTTGTTATATTTTTCACTCTTCCACTTAAATCTTGAGGTCCCTCTAAGGGAAAAAGCTGCAAAGAAGCTTATCATGGGGAGAGACCTTATTAAAAAAACAGCAGCACTGTTTTGTTGTACATTTCTTTTGTTGTACATTTGTTGTGTCCATGTAACAAAATGTACATTGTCAGACCAAAATAGCTTTAGGGGATTTAAAAAACAGCCCAAAACTAGCCAAGAGGCACTTCAAAAGTAACCCTAAAATTAGCACAATATAAGCAGTGAAAAAAAGTCTAATTACACCTTTTTCAAATTTTTCCATGAAGCAAAATGGGACAGATTTGCCCCTTCACCAGGCGATGTAACTACAGAGGGGGCCCAGGAGGTCATGTGCTTTCAGAAAGAGCCAGCACTTTAGGATGGAACTGCTTTCTGGCAGGCTGTTGTTTCTCCTACTCAATGTAACTGAATGTGTCTCAGTGGGACCTGGATTTTACTATTGAGTGTTGTTCTTAGATCTACCAGGCAGCTGTTATCTTGTGTTAGGGAGCTGTTATCTGGTTACCTTCCCATTGTTCTGTTGTTAGGCTGCTGGGGGGGGGTGATATCACTCAAATTTGCAGTACAGCAGTAAAGAGTGATTGAAGTTTATCAGAACACAAGCCACACGACTGAGAGTATATAAAATACATAGTATATATAAAATACCATATTTTATATAGTGAACTTATTGCACCAGCCTAAAGTTTCAGCTTGTCAATAGCAGCAATGATCCAGAACTTCAAACTTGTCACAGGGGGTCACCATCTTGGAAAGTGTCTGTGACACTCACATGCTCAGTGGGCTCTGAGCAGCTGTTGAGAAGCTAAGCTTAGGGCTCGTCACTAATTATCCAGCAGAAAATGAGCTTCCCCTGTAATATAAGCTGATGCTACAGGGCTGATTATTAAATTCTGATGCTAATTGCACTGGTTTCTGTGCTGCCATGTAGTAATTATCTGTATTAATTACTAATCAGCCTTATATTGTGACATTTCTATTCTATGTGTACTGTATATTGTGAGTGGGTCCCTAAGCTCAGTAAGTGACAGCAGCATAGAGCATGTGCAGTGAATCAGCAGAAAAGAAGATGGGGAGCTACTGGGGCATCTTTGGAGACACAGATCTTTACTGCTAAAGGGCTGTGGTTGCGTTGAGCTGGCACAGAAGCCCAAAACATAATGTACAACATTTCTACCTACTTCTTTAGTTAAAATTTAGTTCTCCTTTAATAAATAGTTTATTTGGCTCAAGAACCACTGACACACTTCATGGTTTCAGGCACTGTACGTGTTGAGTGTTACAGTTCAGCCTCCTTTGACCCCTTCCTTCACCAATTGCAAGGCCTCAATCTGAAGGAGAGGATTGCAAACATAACAGTGTTCTGTCTGAGAGCAGCTGGGTTTAGGCAATGCAGCCAAGACAGGGTTATTATATATAAAATACAAACAATAACGGATCAGAGGGCTGAAGTTCATTATGAGAGGTTCAAGGAAGAAGCCAGGAAAGCCAATTAGACATTAGGGGGCAGATTTACAAAAGGTCGAGGTGAATTTTCGAATGAAAAAAATTCGAATTTTTGTGTACTTCGACTAGGGAATATATAAATTCGATTCAAATTTGAAAAAAAAAATTGAATATTGAAATTTATGTACTGTCTCTTTAAAAAATTTACTTCAACCATTTGCCATCTAAAACCTGTGTAATTGCTGTTTTAGCCTATGGGGGAGTCAATCTGGAGTCAATTGGTGCACTTTGAAAAATCGACATGTTTTTTGGGAAAAACTTGGAATCGAATTCGATCAAATGCGATATTCCTTTGATTCGTACGATGCGAATATGGACCATGTTCGGTCGAAAAACGGACCTATTCGACCAAAAAAAACTTCAACTTAATTTCGGTTGGTCTTTTTGAATTCGAATTTCTAAGTTTTTTCAATTTTAAATTCAACCCTTGATAAATATGCCCCTCGAAGTGTGTAATTCAGTGGAGGTGCGGGATATAATAAAGGCACATAGATTCCCTCAATAATACATTCATGACAATGACAGAATGTTCAGGAGTAAAGTACAAGAATTCCGTCTTATCTCGGGGAAGAATTGTTTCACTATACACATTAAAGCGAAGGTACAGGTATTGGACCCGTTTTCCAGAATGCTCGGGACCTGGGGCTTTCCGGGTAACGGATCTTTCCATAATTTGGATCTTCATACCTTAAGTCTACTAGAAAATCATGTAAATATGAAATAACCCCAATAAGCTGGTTTTGCCTCCAATAAGGATTAATTATATCTTAGTTGGGATCAAGTACAAGCTACCGTTTTATTATTACAGAGAAAAAGGAAATTTTTAAGAAATTTGGAAAAAATTGAGTCTATGGGAGACCTTTCTGTAATTCGTAGCCTTGTGGGTAATGGGTTTCTGGATAACGGATCCCATACCTGTATAGGAAAACATTGCTGTATAAGCCACAGTTCCAAAAAGATCTAGGGGTAAATGAGTGTCCAACTGCAAATCTCCTCATTAATGACCTTCCAGTTGGGCTCTCAGGTGTAACTGGGACAGCAAATAATCAATATCCTCAAATCTCATCTTAAAAGACCTTCAGTATGACCCCCCTCTCCACTGCTCAAACTCTCATTATGGAGTATGAAATAACCCCAATAAGCTGGTTTTGCCTCCAATAAGGATTAATTATATCTTAGTTGGGATCAAGTACAAGCTACCGTTTTATTATTACAGAGAAAAAGGAAATCAATTTTAAAAATGTGGATTATTTGGATAAAAATGGAGTCTATTATCTTTTCTGGATAATGGGTTTCCGGATAACGGATCCCATATCTGTACCACAATTAGTACTGCATTTGTAGCCTCATGGTATGCCTTTAATGGATACTGTCACACCAAACATAGCCCTTTATAAATACTGTATCATGTGTTAGGGTTTCTGTTACCAAAAGATACAGGTAAGGGATCCGTTTTCCAGAAAACCGTTAGACATAAAGCTCCAAATTACAGGAAGGACATGTCTCATACGCTCCATTTTGAGCAAATAATTTTCATTTTAAAAGCTTTTTCTCTAATAATAAAACAGTAGCTTGTACTTGATCCCATCTAGGATATAATTAATCCTTATTGGAAGCAAAACAATCCTGTTGGGTGTAATTCATGTTTAAATTATTATTTAGTAGACTTAAAGGGGTGGTTCACCTTCAAGTTAACTTTTAGGGGCACATTTAATTAGGCTACTTCGACCTTGACTTCGAATCTAACGATTCGAACTAAAAATCGTTTGACTATTTGACCATTCGATAGTCGAAGTACTGTCTCTTTAAAAAAAACTTTGACTACCTATTTCGCCACCTAAAACCTACCGAGCACCAATGTTAGCCTATGGGGTATGTTGCTGGTTTAGTCCTACCTAAGCTGCCATTGTATTATGGGCAGAAATGATACTTACTCCCCTTTCCATACGCCTCTTATTGTGCCACAATCTCCTAACAAGTAGCCAAAGATGGTGTGGTCTAGCACGGGGGTAATTCATGGGCAGATGAAAACCACAGACCAAGAATCAGCCCTACACTGGCATGAAAAGCCAAAAATGGGAAGGGACTCACTATTAGTGAAAAAGTAGCCCAAAAAGTAATTAAAAAATCTTAATTAGGATATGCATTAGCCTAACGCGTTTCTTGCTAAGGTGGGCAGTATGAGTAAGTGCCCAACTTGGCAAAAAACGCATTAGGCTAATGCAAGTCCTAATAAAGATTTTTTAATTGAAATACTGTTTGGGTTACTTTTTCACTAATAGCGAGTCTCTTCCCATTTTTGCTTTTTGATTTACTCTACTAACGATTGATAACCCCTTGGACTGGCAGGTTTTTTGGGATGAGAGCACGGTAAATATTTCTGATATAAATTGGACCTATGATTTTCCTGTAGAGTAGAACTACACACCACAGCAAAATCACCTACACTGGCATCTGCATTTTCCTTTCAGAGCTGAATTCCACTGCTTGTGCCTGCACCTGAGTCGACATTATGGTTCCGGGTGCAGGTAAGGAAGACGGCAGATGCCAGTGTAGTGATGATTCTCAGCCTGCATTTTTCCTGAAACCAAGATCAGCCCCAAGTTGCATCAGCGAGCTGTGGCCTGATATCACTGGTATGTGGCCAACCCGAACAAGGCCACAATGGTACTCACCATTAGGGATGAGCACATTTTTTTTGCCGATTTTCGCAGCGGAAAGGACGCCCATAGACTCCAATGGTAGAAAAAAAATGTCGCTCATCAAGCGTGCAAATAGACTAATGAATTTCAGCGAATCTGCAGCGAAGCAAAACTGGTCAAATTCACCCATCCCTTTTCACCATAATAGGAAAAAAAGATTTCTCTTATTATGTACTAAGCACAATAAAGTGAACTGAGTAGCTGATCCCCATAATGAGAGTTTGAGCAGTGGAGAGGGGGGTCATACTGAAGGTCTTTTAAGATGAGATTTGAGGATATTGATTATTTGCTGTCCCAGTTACACCTGAGAGCCCAACTGGAAGGTCATTAATGAGGAGATTTGCAGTTGGACACTCATTTACCCTAGATCTTTTTGGAACTGTGGCTTATACAGCAATGTTTTCCTATACAGGTATGGGATCCGTTATCCAGAAACCCATTACCCACAAGGCTACGAATTACAGAAAGGTCTCCCATAGACTCAATTTTTTCCAAATAATCCAAATTTCTTAAAAATTTCCTTTTTATCTGTAATAATAAAACAGTATCTTGTACTTGATCCCAACTAAGATATAATTAATCCTTATTGGAAGCAAAACCAGCCTATTGGGTTTATTTAATGTTTACACAATTTTCTAGTAGACGTAAGGTATGAAGATCCAGTTTTCGGAAAGATCCGTAATCTGGAAAACCCCAGGTCCCGAGCATTCTGGATAACAGGTCCCATACCTGTATCTGTAACTTGTCATGCGCTAAAGAAGACTAAACAACTGCTAACATTGTTGTTTGACACAGAAGGGGTTGTTCACAGAAAATCTTCTTGCTAAAAGCACACACACAGTATTACATTGTTTAATAACAATTAAAATAATGAAATTATGAAAGAAACCAGATTCAATAAGAAAATTGTAACTCAACCTAAGAAGAATAGGTGTGTGCATATTATATCATCAAGCACTGATGACATCACTAAACACTGTTTATAAGGATATTATACGCAAAAGCCATAAATATCTTATAAATTATATCCTTATAAACGTTGACTAGTGATGTCATCAGTTATTAACAGTGAGTAGTGATGTCATTTTTGTCACATGGCTCACTAAAACTTGTGTATTATAATATATAACGTACCCCTTGTCATATAATATGAGGATATTAGAAGTAACCTCGGAGTTCCATAAACTGTATAAAAACACTCGGCCTTCGGCTTCGTACTTTTATATGGTCATGAAACTCCTCGGTGACTTATAATATCCTTATATTTTATAATAGGGGGTACTTTATTCACTATATAATCTACAGGATATTCACGACTCTTGTGAATTATATATTATAAAGGCGCTACAAAGATGTTCTGAGGCTTTCCTTGAGGAGAGGGAGTGGGGGAGATTTCTCCGGTAAAGGCACTGAACCGATATTCCAACTCTTGCGCCTTCTTCCTCTGTAACAGCTCAGCCTGCAGTTTTGTGGCCTGTAATTAAGAAATAAACAGGTTAAAGAAGAAGGAAAGCTACTGAGGCAGTTTATTACCAATAGATAAGCCACAATAATGCAAGCTATAACACTATATTCATTCTGTAGAATGCTTATCAAACCTGAGTAAACAGCTCTAGAAGCTCTCTCTTTTTGTTTAGGATAGCAGCTGCCATATTAGCTTGTTGTGACATTACTTCCTGCCCGAGTCTCTCCCTGCTCCCTCATAGCTCTGGGCTCAGATTACAGCAGGGAGGGGGGAAACAGGAGAG
This sequence comes from Xenopus laevis, assembly GCF_017654675.1. Lineage (NCBI taxonomy): Eukaryota > Metazoa > Chordata > Amphibia > Anura > Pipidae > Xenopus > Xenopus laevis. The sequence continues at coordinate 15,757,895 of NC_054383.1, forward strand.
GAGAAAACTGAGCATGCTCAAGCCCAAGCCCTGGAGGTTTAAGCTGAAAACAGGAAGTCTGATACAGAAGCCCATGAGTACACAATAGAAGGAAAGAAATGCTGTGTTTCATTTGACAGAGGACTCAGAGCAGCATTACTTTGAGGGTTTACTAGTGTATTATATAGACCTTTCTGATAAAGCTTACTTAGTTTTAGCCTTTGCTTCTCCTTTAAGGTTTAAAGTCTTTCACCTACCATGGAATTCACATTATTAAATATAATACAAAAAATGCAAGAAGACACTGGTCTTATCATATTACTCATTATTACAAATACTCCATGGGATTTGAAGGTCCAAGGTGCAATATATCCATCTTGTAATGGGTGTAGAAAATGTCAGTAATATTTGCTTGCGGTGATGATCTAAACAGGCTCTGTTTACCGTATGAAATGCATATTTGTGTGCCGGAACAATTGTAGGTGAGTCACAAGATACTTCAAGTTCATGTTTTCTCCATATAACACGCATCATTGGAAATATTACACGCCTGTGGAATGCTGACACCCAGACACTAACAACATATGACTGGATGGACTGGACAGTTTCTCCGTTTATTGGCTTACAGGGTAGCCTCAGATTCTCAAGATTATTGTCAGAACATCATGGCTGCTGGATACTTTAAATTGAGCATAGTGTTGCTACAAGCCTGATGCTTACAATGGGAAATAAAGACTCTGAACAAGACTGTTCCTTTTTTTCGCCTTCCATGGACCACTTACTGTAGAACACTAATCACATGCACAATGCCCCATGCACATCCTGTCTGTGTTATATGCGGGGCCGCCATTAGAAATAACGCTCCCCGTTCAACAAAATGTTCGGTGCCACCCAGCCCCCAAGCCCCACCACAGATCCCGCTCACAACACAGTTAAAAGACCACACAGACATCAGTGCTAAATACTGCAAATCCCCCCCTCCCACACAAGTTATAAAAAGCCATTGTTGGTCCGGGCCCCCCTATAAGTAAAAAGAAAACACTGGTGCCAGGGCGCCCCATAAAAGTTTTTTTTTGAAACATTGGCGCCAGGGCCTCCTCTTACAAGTTAAAAAGAAACATTGGGCCCCAGAGAATATGTTTGAAAAAAAATCTGGTGGCAGGGGCCTATAGAGTATTAAAATAATACACTGATTTAAAAAAAAAAATACATTGGTGGTCAGTAGAACTGAACTCCTTTCGTGACTTCGGTCTTTTTGTGGCTTCGGGACTTCAACTTTGCCTCCTTTTGTGATTTTCGGGTCTTTTGCGGCTTCAGGACTTCAATCTCAGCTCCTTTCGTGACTTTGGTCTTTTCGTGTCTTCAGGACTTCAACTTTGCTTCCTTTTGTGACTTTGGGTCTTTTCCCGGCCTCAGGACTTCAATCTCGGCTCTTTTCGTGACTTTGGTCTTTTTTGTGTCTTCAGGATTTCAACTTTGGCTCCTTTCGCAGCTTCAGGACTTCAAGTTTGGCTCCTTTCGTGACTACGGGTCTTTTCGTGGCTTCAGGACTTCAAGTTTGGCACCTTTCATGACTTTGGTCTTTTTGTGGCTTCGGGACCTCAACTTTGCCTCCTTTTGTGATTTTCGGGTCTTTTCGCAGCTTCAGGACTTCAATCTCAGCTCCTTTCGTGACTTTGGTCTTTTCGTGTCTTCAGGACTTCAACTTTGCTTCCTTTTGTGACTTTGGGTCTTTTCCCGGCCTCAGGACTTCAATCTCGGCTGTTTTCGTGACTTTGGTCTTTTTTGTGTCTTCAGGATTTCAACTTTGGCTCCTTTCGCAGCTTCAGGACTTCAAGTTTGGCTCCTTTTGTGACTACGGGTCTTTTCGTGGCTTCAGGACTTCAAGTTTGGCACCTTTCATGACTTTGGTCTTTTTGTGGCTTCGGGACCTCAACTTTGCCTCCTTTTGTGATTTTCGGGTCTTTTCGCAGCTTCAGGACTTCAATCTCGGCTCCTTTCGTGACTTTGGTCTTTTCATGGCTTCAGTACTTCATCTTTGGCTCCTTTCGTGACTTCAGGTCTTTTCCCGGCTTCAACTTCGGCTCTTCGGGACTTCATCGGTTCGGGACTACAGCAGATGTGGCGCAGCTTTGGCGCTGTCCAGGGGGGGGGCTATTTCAAAAAGTGCGGCACAGCCAGCCCCCCTTTAGGCCCAGTCCGGTACAGCAGTAACCCCTGTGCCCCCCTGATGGCGGCCCTGATTATATGCAGTTGTGCAAGGTGTCCTTTCCATATAACACCTTAAGAATGTATCCTCAACTGGGATCCACCAGCAATGTAGCATTATTGTTCTTTTCATGAATGCAACCCTACGCACAAGGGTACGTAACATGGGGAGGCACTTTTATCAAAGGTCAAATTTCAAATTCCTGTGAGTTTTTTAAACTCCTTTAAGTTTGAATATACTCGAAATTCAATTGGGGGCTATTTGATGAAAAAAAATCGAATGTCTAAAACTCGCATGAATTTTACTGACTCGAAAACTCAAATCGAATTCGATGTCAGGAAGGTTACTAACATGTCCAAATTGGTCCCTGGACCTCTCCCATTGACTTATACATGAGCTCGGCAGGTTTTAGGTGGGGAATAGTTGAATTCGAGTTTTTAAAGTGTACGATAAATCTCGAAATTTGAATTCGAATTAAAACTCAAATCGAGTTTGCAATATTCACAATTCAAATTTGAGAGTTTTGACCATAACATTTTTTTGGAAAATTAGAATTTTCAATTTGACCCTTAGGGGCAGATTTATCAAGGGTTGAATTTCGAAGTAATGGGAGGTTTTCCCCCCATAACTTTGAATAAAAAAAGACAAATCAAAATGTATTAAAAAAATTTAAGTTTTTAATTTCGGGTGAATAGGCTGTATTCGAATCGTTCAAATCAAAGTTTTAGTGCATTGGATCGAATTTCTGCCCCAAAAAACTTTGATTTTTCAAAGTTCAACAAATGACTCCCCCATAGGCTAAAACAGCAATTCGGCAGGTTTTAGATGACGAATGGTCGAAGTCGAAGTTCTAAATAGACAGTACATATTTCGATATTCGAATAGTCAAATTTTTTTTCAAATTCGAATCGAATTTTAGCCTATTCGATAGTCGAAGTACACAAAAATAGCTTGAAATTCGAATTTTTTTACTTGAATATTCACTTCAAGCCTTGATAATTCTTGCTATGGTTTTTCTTGTGCACTGTCGGGCTGGTGTTTACAGCTTGACTGACAAGTTCAGGCACATGGTTTATTCACGTGTTGGTGAAATGTATCTGCTATCCCGTTCTGATCTGCCTGCAAGGGCTGACACGTACAAGTGAAACTGAATACACAGCCCTTTTCGTGAGGGTCTGGAGACCAGGAGGAGTCTGTAAACAGAACTTTAAAAACATAAAATCTCAATGAATCTGAATGCTAAATGGTAGGCTGGGAGGCAGGATTCTAGGGGTTTTAGTTTAGTAACAGCTGGAGGGCTGCAGGTTGGACATCACTGAACTATGTAATGTTTGCATTTGCATTGCCATTGGACCATCTTGTCAAACTGTGGCCCTGAATGTAAAACACTTGCCTCCTCCAAATCTTTCCTTGCTGCCATGACTTCCTGCAATGCTGTGGCCTGTGGAACGCTCCGTCTTTGTTTCATGGTCTGGATATGCTGTCTGATGCGGTTATCCAGCCTGTGATCTTTGGAGACCCTGTGCAGAAAACAATTTATTTTATCATACTTTTCTAAGTATTTAGAAAGCTCCCTGGTTCCTGTCGAATAACCTTTAGCTTTCCAACACACCCAATTAGTCATTTACAAACAGGGCCGACCAGGTTTATATCATGGAATGTTAAAGGGATTCTGTCATGATTTTTATGATGTCGTTTTTATTTCTAAATTGCACTGTTTACACTGCAAATAATTCACTCTACAATATAAAATTTCACTCCTGATCCAGCAAGTGTATTATTTAGTGTAATATTGGTGTGTAGGTCATGTGCTTTCAGAAAGAGCCAGCACTTTAGGATGGAACTGTTTTCTGGCAGGCTGTTGTTTCTCCTTCTCAATGTAACTGAATGCGTCTCAGTGGGACCTGGTTTTTACTATTGAGTGCTGTTCTTAGATTAACCGGGCAGCTGTTATCTTGTGTTAGGGAGCTGCTATCTGGTTAACTTCCCATTGTTCTGTTAGGCAGGGGGTGATATCAATCCAATTTGCAGTAAAGAATGACTGAGGTTTATCAGAGCACAAGTCACATGACTTGGGGCAGCTGGGAAACGGACAATATATAAAAAAATCTGTTTGCTCTTTTGAGAAACAGATTTCAGTGCAGAATTCTGCTGGAGCACTATTAACTGAAACGTTTTGAAAAAAATTTTTTTCCCATGACAGTATCCCTTTGAATATATATTGAATGGTAAAAACACTGGAGAGTGAGAATTACAGTCTGAAAGGGATAACTGTATAAGGTACGGAAGTGAGCACTGTGGCAGCTTGGATATTCCACTCAGAGGCTGTGGCTATAACTAGCCATAAGCATTCCATGAGCTATGAGGCGTGCCTCAGGATGTACCACAGGGCTTATGATGACATGGTTTGTATACCAACATCATGAATATGGTCCCTGTTGAATAAACAAACCTTTCTTTCTCCGTTTCCCTCTGTAATTTTCCGGACGCGACTCTTGATTTTTCATCTGAAAGAGGCCTTTGCTTGTCCCGGTGATCCTTTCTCTGGACTGGATCCAAGTCGGTTGCATAAGGAGGAAGAGCCTTGGGTATCTATTCAATGAAAAATTATATGGTGGTAAATCACAATGATGATGTGGATAGAAAGAGCAACAAGGATGATTAGTATTTAGTAATCAATTCAGATTCACATTACGTGGCAGCACAGACACAAGTACATTCTGCATCAGAATTTAAAGGAAAACTTTACCACCAAAATGAATATTTAAGCAACAGATAGTTCAGATCAAATTAAGTGGCATATTAATGAAACTTACCACACTGGCATATATATTTAAAGGAAAACTATACCCACAAAATGAATACTTAAGCAAAATATAGTTTACATCATATTAAGTGGCATATTAAAGAATCTTACCAAACTGGAATATATATTTAAGTAAATATTGCCCTTTTACATCTCTTGCCTTGAGCCACCATTTCGTGATGGTCTGTGTGCTGCCTCTGAGATCACCTGACCAGAAATACTGCAGCTCTAAAGTGTTTTAGAAGAATGACAATATAATGTACTGTTGCCCTGCACTGGTAGAACTGGTGTGTTTGCTCAAGAAAAAACATTATCGTTTATATAAACAAGCTGCTGTGTAGCCATGGGGGCAGCCATTCAAGCACAGGATACACAATGGATCACATAGAAGTTCTGAAGAATTCAATTGCATACTACAGAGCTTATCTGTTACCTGTTCAGTATCATGTGCCTTTTCTCCTTTTTCAGGGTTGAATGGCTGCCCCATAGCAGCTGCTTATATAAAGTTTCTGCAGCAAACACACCAGTTGTATGAATGCAGTGCAATCAGTATATTATGTTTTCATTTCTCACAACATTTTGGAAATAAAAAGAGGGACACAAAAAGTTGTCATGCGTGGGGCGTCAATTTTTTTGACCACGCCCATTTTTGTGCCCACACCCCCTAATTACTGTGTTCATTTTACAAAATTTGGCAGTTCATTAGTTATTACAGTTTTGTTAATGAAGGTGAATTGCCCTTTAAGCTGTGAGTCTAACTTGTTCCAAGGGACCTATTATCCTATCCTACTTGTTTGCTTATCTCAAAATTGTTACAAAAGTATCTTAGCTGCACCTGGTGGCTGTTCTGGGCACTCTGCCAAAAGCCAATCAAGTTAAATTTGTTTCTTTTTCTGGCTGTTTAGTGCAGAAAAAGTCGGGACTTTTCAGTACAAACGCGGAACTGCGGGCTGAGCTGTCAAAAGCGGGACTGTCCTGCACAAAACGGGACAGTTGGGAGGTATGTGTTTTTATTACTTTAATTAATTTTCATTTACTGTCCCTTTCATGTATACAGCTGGACTCCTCTGAAAGGCTGCTGCTGTTTTTAGAGTCTTGATTGGTGTGGTTCAGGAGGAGGCCTAGGTTGTTTTCAGAATGGGTTCTCCATAAAAGTAGAACTAAAGTAGCTGCTGATTAGGTTGGTACCCAGTTAGGTAGATTGGCTTTTAGTAGGGATGTACAGAATACACTATTTTGTGAAAAGATTCGGCTGAATACCGAACCGAATCCTACTTTGCTTATCAAATTAGGGGTGGGGAAAGAAAAAGTGCAAAAATAATGTTTTACTTCCTTGTTTTGAGACGAAAAGTCATGTGATTTCCCTTCCCATACCTAATTTATATTACACACACAAGGATTTAGCGGAATCCGAATCCTGCTGTAAAAGGCCGAATCCTGGCTGAATCCCGAACCGAATCCTGGATTCGGTGCATCCCTAGCTATTAGTGCTGTGTAGTGGTGGGCAGAAGAGCATTTTTAGAAGCAGGCTGCTGGGTCGCTGCTGCTGGGCTTTGAGGAAAAGTCAAGCAGCGTCAGACTGGGGGGCCCAGGGCCCACCGGGTCTGCAGCCTCATCAGGGCCCTCCACACCATCCCCCAGGCCCTCCAGCCGCAAAGTCCTCTCTGCAGTCTTCTCCTCTCACTTTACAGTGCGTCATCGCTCAGAGAGAGAGTGCAGGGAGCCTGGGCCCACCGGGTTTTTACCCAGTGTCCCACTGGCCCAGTCCGACCCTGAAGTCAAGTATGCCTGTGGTTACAACCTGTAGTGCAGTGATGCAGTAAAGTGAGAGCACCCCTGTGCTTTATTTTTATTGACTCTTGAGCTGTCTCTTGGGTGGCAATAACACTTCTGGAATATGCAATTTTAATAAATTCCAAATATTAAAAGAAGAACAGACAGGCACAATCCCACACATAGGTCAAGGGTTTAGATAATTTTGCAAGGCACTGAATATGAGTATATCATAGGCACATTACAAAGACTGAACTGAAAAGAAATCTAAGCAAGGTGAAATAGTTTAGATAGAAGTGTGACATGCCACAAGGCAATGCAGATTTCTTGACTACAAATAATAAAGTATCTGTTGACCAGCGCTAAACAAGTACATTTCCTACATTTGTAGTTCATAAATGAGTTAAAAATGTGAGGCATTTTTGAATACTGTAAAAAAAAAAAGCAATTAAAAAAACCAGCGGTCATGCTATATATGTTTCCAGATTATTATTAAAAGGAATGCAGTTCTTCCAGTGTGATCTTAATGGTCTTCACCCATCCCGCTGTCACGCATATTATACAAGGGCACCCTCTGCTGGGTTACTCATAGTACTGGCACAGTGATGTGACCCAAGAATTGTTTTAGTTGTATTATCCACACCATTGTCCACACTAGGAAACCGAAATACTGAATTAGACGGGATAATGGGGACCTATTTGTGGGGGTTTAGAATCCCTGCATTAGACTCAATCTGTACATGCAAAGAAGAAAGCTTTGCACTTTTATAGGCTTGAACCACCTTCACCAAAAAATGCTTTATGGGTTCTGACACCAGCCATAAATTAGTATAACGAGCCGTTATCTCTGAGTATGATTAATATGTTGTTTAAATAAAGTATATAGTTTTATGTCCTGGTCTGGAGACGATCGATTTATTCGGAAACCCAGGAGTGTGCTGCCTCTACACTACAAATCTGCAGTCAGCGTTCCCCCTAGTGACGGACTCGGGGCGGCAGCACCTGGGTCACAACGTTTGTGGGGTAAGATACCAGTCTTTTTTACTGTATTCTCAATGTGGAGTAATGATGTGGAAGTCTAGTACAGAATGCTCGGGACCTGTGGTTTGCCGGATAACGGATCTTTCCGTAATTTGGATCTTCATGCCTTACGTCTACTAGAAAAACATGTAAGCGTTAAATAATCGAATTTTTGGATTTTTTGTCAAATTCGACTAGGGAGTTATCCAAATTTGATTTTCAATATTTATCATACTCTGGCCTTTTAAGAATTCAAATTTGACTATTCACCACCAAAATCCTGCGGAATTGCTGTTTAAATCAATGGGAGAGGTCCAGGGATCAATTTGGAGATGTTTGCAGCCTTCCTGACATTCGAGTTTTTTTGGAGAAAAAGCTTGAATCGAGTTTGATCGAATTCGATTCGAACTTTCGGGACGTTTAATGTAAAACTATTATGCTGGTGGTGGTTCACCTTTAAAGGGCACCTATTGGGTAAAAATCTTATAACAGTAGTTTATTTAAAAAAAAAAAAATGTCCCCTGGGAGGGGAGCTCCCAGTGTAAGCAGCCATGTCCGGTCACATGCGCATAATGAGCAATTCGGGGCATCTTTTATTAGGCACATGCAAGTGATCAGACATGGCTGCTCACGCCGGAAGCTCCCTCCCAATGTGGGTAGCCTAGTGCTAGTGGGGGACATTTTTTGTCTTAAAAACTACTGTTATTCCCAACCGTTATCCCCAACCGTTCCCCAACTGTTAGCCCGCACCTTTGGTTGGGGATAACATTTTTACCCAACAGGTGCCCTTTAAAGGAGAAGGAAAGCCTAAAATTAAGTAAGCTTTATCAGAAAGGTCAATATAAATACACCAGTAAACCCCCAAAGTAATGTTGCTCTGAGTCCTCTGTCAAAAGAAACACCACATTTCTTTCCTTCTATTGTGTACACATGGGCTTCTGTATCAGACTTCCTGTTTTCAGCTTAAACCTCCAGGGCTAGGGCTTGAGCATGCTCAGTTTGCTCCTCCCTTCTGTAATCTGAGCCCAGAGCTATGAGTGAGCAGGAAGAGACTCAGGCAGGAAGTGATGTCACACCAAGGTTATATGACAGCTTCTATCCTAAACAAACAGAGACAGTGTCTAGAGCCGTTTACTCAGGTATGGGAAAGCATTCTGCAGAATAAATATAGCATTCTAGCTTGCACTAGTGTGGCTAATCTGTTGGCAATAAATTGTCTTGGAGCTTTCCTTCTCCTTTAAGGTAACTTAGTATGTTATAGAACATTCTAAGCAACTCTTAATTGGTTTTGATTATTTATTTTTTATGGTTTAATAATTACTTGCCTTTTTCTTCTGATTCTTTGCAGCTTTCAAATGGGCATCACTGACCCCATCAAAAAAGCAAATCCTCTGTAAGGCTACAAATGTATTTTTGTTCCTAATTTTTATTACTCATCTTTCTTTTCAGGCCTCTTCTATTCATATTCAGTCTCTTATACAAATTAGTGCATGGTTGCTAGGATAATTTGGACCCTAGCAACCAAATTGCTGAAATTGAAACATGGAGAGCTGCTGAATAAAAAGCTAAATAACTCAAAAACCACAAATGGTCTCAGAATATCACTCTGTACATCATACTAAAAGTTATTTCAAAGGTGAACCACCCCTTTAATTATTCCTATTTTTCACTCTGTTCTTTATTTACCTGGTTTTCTGGTGTTTTTCTATTTCTTTCTTTCTGAATTTGCATGTTCTTTGTCTGCTTTTGCCAGTCTTTAAGAATGTCTTGTTCTCTTCAGAAAAGATAAAGAGGAAAACAGTTATCGTGCATGTTTAATTGTTGTTCAATACAATCTCAGTGCAAAATGCATTTAATCAAATACAAGCTACAATAACAAAGCACACAGTATACAGAAACTTAGTGAATCAGCCCTCCTATCCCATGACGAGAATAATTTATGGCCCATTTTGGCTGACCATGCCCCATATGCCAAGCGCTCTTTTTGCTAGAGGATTTATACTGTCATGGGAAATTTTTTTTTTTTCCAAAAAGCATCAGTTAATAGTGCTGCTCCAGCAAAATTCTGCATTTAAATCCATTTCTCAAAAGAACAAACAGATTTTTTAATATTTAATTTTGAAATCTGACATGGAGCTAGACATATTGTCAGTTTCCAATCTGCCCCCAGTCATGTGACTTGTGCTTTGATAAACTTCAGTCACTCTTTACTGCAAGTTGGAGTGATATCACCCCTCCCCCCCGCAGCCTAACAACAGAACAATGGGAAAGTAACCAGCAGCTCCCTAACACAAAATAACAGCAAATGATACTTGATGCCAATGTTATTTATAGGGAAAAAACACAAAAATATAGGAAGGCCGGTATTTTTTTCCAGAAAAGGTGGCAACCCTATCCCTGGTACATCTAAGAACACATTCACTTTCTGGTTTAGGAATGAAATGTTATATTGGAAAGTGAATTATTTGCAGTGTAAACAGTGTAATTTAGAAAAAAAAACGACATCATAAAAATCATGACAGAATCCCTTTAATTCCCTGTGATACAAACTCTACATCCAGCCCGCTAACACATTTCCACAGCATAGCCATACTTCAGCTTCTTATTGATTGCAGCAAGTCTTTCCTTATCTTCTGCACGCTTTTGTGCTGCGAGCGCTCTGTCCTCTGCTGGGCACCTTAATAAAAGGAAATATTTACAGTAAGTATCCCGGCTTGATCTGTGCCCATGATAATGGAAGTAGAATAAATAAATCTCAGAGCAAAAGGTAACAAGCATACAAGTCTTTGTTTGATGCAATTCAGCTCCCAGCAGTCTCAGGTAAATCAATCTATTTTATGTTTGAAGACACAAAACACTTGTCTCTAAGCTCTGCAAAAGAGATACTCCAGCAGAGAAAAAAAAATGTGCATGATGAGTAATTTTATTATGATTAATATTTGTATTTTTCTGTCTGTGTGTCCCTGTATGTGTGTGTACTGAAAATACCAATGTTACAAGTTAAAAGAGATCTTACAGACTCATAGGGAGTGGGGGAGATGATGGGAGTCAGTGACCCGGGGGACCGGATCAATAAGATGACTAGCAAAGCCAGTTCTACATCTACTATTAATGAGCTAGGTCATTGAAGCAAAAAACAATCACAAATTTGCTTGTGATGAAATACTGAAGTGCTTCTACCAATGCCTTAGGGCCTATTATTTATAACTTACAGTGAATGAGCAGTGCCCAAGTGATTCCCATAGTGATTCAATGCAACTTGTGCAAGGTTTAAAAACAGGAGGAATCATTGCATCTATATTATTGCATTGGCGGTGTCTTGCAGTAGTAGGGACTGAGTTTGTTTACCCCTTGCAGTAGTAGGGACTGAGTTTGTTTACCCCTAAAGGTGGCCATAGACGTAACAATTGCAATCTTTCCAGGAAAGATCGTTTGTTTCAATACGCGTTTCGTGTCATAAACACTTAATCATAGGCTACAATTAATGCATAAGGCTGTGGACACAGTAAACTCTCAGTAAACTAATCGCCTGGTGGAAGTTTGCCTTCATTGAGTGCTTGCTCCAAAAGGATTTTCGGTTTGTCCGCTCCCCGTGCTGAGGGCTCAGGGCGGTGCACCTGGGCCTCTTCCTTTTTGTGGTGAGTTATCACTTTATATTTGGAGACCCTAGTATTTCAAACTTATCATACCACCCACAATCCGCTCAAAATGTACCTTTTTGCTGCCTTCTGGGCAATTGCGTGTTCTAGCGCCGCCCCTTTATGGCACAACCCGCCCCTTTCTACATCACGGCATGCCCCCTTTTACATCATGTCTCGTCCCTTTGTTCCGCCCCCACCACCAGCCAGTGGGGATTTTATTAAAAGATGGCAACCCTAACCTAAAATGGTATAATAAATAGTATGTTATAGACCTTGGATCAGTTATAAAGTTCCATTTGTTTCTTTTTATTAATCGAGATGCCTCCTGGGTAATAGATGGAAGACCGATTGTCCGACCTTCTGCAATTTCATTCATTTCTTCCTCTTTAAGTCTATTTTTGAGCATTTCAAAGCGCAGCCTTTCATCGTTGCTTTCCCATTCTTCTGATGCCTCCAAGCTGGACCTCACTACATCTTGTAAGCTCAGTTTTTCAACAGCAGGCATTTCTAGAGCATCAAAACCAAAACAGTTATTATAAGCCAAATACCAAGGCAAAGACACTATATTATACAGGGGTTAACAGGAGCTGCTGTCAGCTGATACTGACCAATGATATATATGAGGCTATTTTGTGCCAGAGTCTATTTTCAGCCTCAGTTCAGACTTGCTTTGATCAGATTTGTTGGGGTTATGACACTTTCAAACCAACTGTGTGATTCATAAGCGCCACTTTGTTTGTAGTCTCATGATGTTGAACCGAGGAGTTATAAAAGGTTTATCATTCCTGCCACTGGTCTCTTGCTACCATTTTGGGAAAGATGGTGCTACATCACTAAACAGCACAATGCTGCACCCTTGTGGGCAGATTTATCAAAGGTCAAATTGAAAATTTGAATTTCGAATTTTCGAGTTTTTTTATGGACAAAACTGTCAAATTCGATTAGGGAATTGTTAAAATTTAGATTAGAGTTTTTTTAAAAAAATTCAAATTTGATTTTCGAGATGTATCATACTCTGGCCCTTTAAGAACTTGAATTAGACTATTCGCCACCTAAAACCTGCCGAATTGCTGTTTTAGTCAATGGGAGACATCCAGGGATCAAGTTTTTTGCTGCCTTCCTGAAAAAAAACCTCAAATTGAGTTTTTAAAACTCGAATTGAATTAGATTCCAATTCGATTCAAGTTTTCGGGTCGATCCTATTCACCAAAATTAATTTTTTTTAATAAATTTCGATTGGTCGAATTTCAAGTTCATGGGGGTTTATGGGAGTTTAAAAATACCATGAATTCAAAATTTGACCCTTGATAAATCCGCTCCTTAATGTTTAGTTGTACATCACTTGTAGTAGGGGATTTGGATATTTGCCCATCCTGCTCCTTTACTTGGCTTAGTTGAACCAGGGGTCTGATGGAGTACCCTAACTTGAGACTCAGAATGATCCATTAGAAAGAAAAGGGGGGGGGGTAGGGGACACCTGTATGTCTCTCTCAGTTCATGGTTTGTATATTAACCCTTATATCAGAGATGCAACTTTGAACCAACACTGTGGATAATTGTAGCAAAATTGCTGTTTTAGTCAATGGGAGACATCCAGTGATCAAGTTGTTTGCTGCCTTCCTGAAAAAAAACCTCAAATTGAGTTTTTAAAACTCGAATTGAATTAGATTCCAATTTGATTCAAGTTTTCGGGTCGATCCTATTCACCAAACATATTTTTTTTTAATAAATTTCGATTGGTTGAATTTCAAGTTCATGGGAGTTTATGGGAGTTTTCAAAATACCATGAATTCAAAATTCGACCCTTGATAAATCCGCTCCTTAATGTTTAGTTGCACATCACTTGTAGCAGGGGATTTGGATATTTGCCCATCCTGCTCCTTTACTTGGCTTAGTTGAACCAGGGGTCTGATGGAGCACCCTAACTTGAGAGTCAGAATGATCCATTAGAAAGAAAAGGGGGGGGGGTAGGGGACACCTGTATGTCTCTCTCAGTTCATGGTTTGTATATTAACCCTTATATCAGAGATGCAACTTTGAACCAACACTGTGGACAATTGTAGCAAAATAAAGTAGATACTTTTCTTTTAATTTTGAAAACAAGCACAATGTCTGTAAAAAAAACCCCCATTATATTTTAGAGTTTTCCCCCCTCCTGTAATTAAAAAAATATATCTGGAACGGTCCAATTCCTATGACGGACGAATGGCTAGTGTCAGAGGGTTGATATTTGTCACCCCCACCCTCTATGACGCCATAACGCTATAGGGCCCAAGGCAGGATGGACTATAAGGGCTAATGGTCTACTGTGGACAATGGTCACTCATATAGCTTATACTTGGCCATACAAACAAAAGATCATCACTCTGTTACTTAAATTCCAGAGTGTCAGCATAACGCCAGCCTGTCTGGTGGGGCCCCTTCTTGCTGAAGTGCTGCTTAAATTACTGGAAATACCACAATGGCCTTGATTAGCCAATAGCTGATTGCGAGGTTGTGGACCGTTGGAGCTAGGCACAGTATGTTACAACATTCCTTTGATAACATGTAAGACTAAGTAAATCATTTAGACATTAATTGTACAAGGAGGAATCAGACTATGTATGGTATTGGCATACTCCCATTTGTTATCACCCCCATCTATGACATCAAAATGGGTATATAAACTTATGTTATATGGGAGTATCCTTGGAAAGCATTCAGGTACCACCCAGGTGACACACGACTGTTTCCCCAGGCAAAACCTATTGTCTTGTATTTTGGACACAATAAACTACCTCATTGTATTTGAACTTGCACTATTTCGTGGTTTTGCTTAACGTACGAGGTCATAGAGGTACAAATATAACAACACTCTATAAAAGATATTTTAGCATAATTAAATCAGCTATGTTGGCAAAAGGCCATGGAAACCAGATCAGAAGAACCACATCTAAAACTCAGGTTTATTGATAATTGGTCTCTTTATTTTGATCTAAAATTTTGGAGCTGTTTTAAGCTTTTTAAGTTTTGCACCTGATTGAACTATTTTACTTATTGTGCCGCTTCAGCTGCTTTTTGTCATTATAGAGCATTTTGATTTTGTAAATCCACCATGCAAGGTTTGGTGTTATGTTGGTTTGATTTATTTAAAGGGGAACTCCGGCTTCCAAACCAAAATTTGATAAAGAGGCCCACATAACACAGAAACCCCTAATATACCCATCAGTTACCTGTTTCTTTAAGAAGTATGAATAAGTGCCATTTTCTATGCTGATATCCAGCAGTTTAACAGTTCTTCTATTTCTAAACGAAAATGAAAATCTTTTCTGCTTTGGAAAACCCAATAAAAATGATGAAATAAAAAAAAACTGCCTACCTTTGAACATGCTGGTTTAATATTATAGTGTATGGTTGCTATGGCATATAACCATATTTATTAAAGGAACAATAACATCAAAAAATGAAAGTGTTTTAAAGGAATAGTTCAGTGTGAAAATAAAAACTGGGTAAATGGATAGGCTGTGCAAAATAAAAAATGTTTCTAATATAGTTAGTTAGCCAAAAATGTAATATATAAAGGCTGGAGTGAACAGATTTCTAATAAAACAGCCAGAATCCAACTTCCTGCTTTTCAGCTCTATAACTCTGAGTTAGTCAGCGACTTGAAGGGGGGCAACAAGGTACATTTATGTTCAGTGAGTTTGTAATTGACCCTCAGCATTCAGCTCAGATTCAAAAGCAACAGATATGACCCATGTGGCCCCCCTCAAGAGTCTGATTGGTTACTGTCTGGTAACCAGGGTAACCAGTCAGTGTATACCAAGAGAGCTGAAAAGCAGGAAGTAGTGCTCTGACTGACATAATATACATCAAATCACTCCAGCCTTTATACATTACGTTTTTGGCTAACTAACTGTATTAGAAACATTTTTTATTTTGCACAGCCTATTTACCTAGTTTTTATTTTTACACTGAACAATTCCTTTAAAGTAATGAAAATATAATTTACGGTTGCTATGCACCGGTAAAACCGATCTGTTTGCTTCAGAAACACTACTATAGTTCATGTAAACAAGCTGCTGTGTAGCAATGGTGGAAATTGAAAAAAGGCTATATGGCACAGGTTAAATAGTGGATAACAGATAACACCATTATGTTCTACAGAGCTTATCTGCTGTGTAACCTGAGCCTTTTCTCCTTTGAATGGCTGCCCCCATTGCTACACAGCAGCTTATTTATAACAATAGTAGTGTTTCTGACACAAACACACCAGTTTAACCAGTGCCGGGCAACACTGCATTATATTGTTATTACTTGAAAACAATTAAATTTTTTGATGCTACTGTTCCTTTAACATGATCTGTTTAAACGAAACATATTTTGTGCTTTGGAAAACCCAATAAAAATAATGAAAAAACACAAAAAAAACTGCCTAACTTTGAACATGTTGGTTTAATATTATAGTGCTTGGTTGAATGGCATATCTATAACCAGAGAGAGTGGTTACAGTAGAGGAATGCCCTCTTATGGTCGTTCCTTGCAGTACATTTTGCTGAGGTTTCTTTTTCACGGGGGGGGGGGGGGGGCTTTGGGACTCTGCTTTGTGACCCAAAAGAATTGGTTTAGAATGTATTATTCACCTTATTCAATTATTCATTATCCATCATAAACTGCATGAGAACACAATTTGTGGTCCTGGCTTACTAGCATATCCCCTTCTCCATCTTGTATTAGTATTTTGACAGAGAATATGGAATTGAGCTTTTCTTCCCTTTATCAGTCCCAGCAGAACATCCTGATCCATTGGAGCATAAATCAAAGCCATTCAGTTCCGGACGAAGCCCTGAGTTTATTTATACAGAAAAAGCCTCTCTGAATTGATCTTTTGTGCACGTTCCCCAGCCTGTTACAGGGATGCGTTTCATGGGTGTTGTGAATGTGTGTGTGTATCTGATGTCTGCTTCAGTGTTATCCGTATTGCAAAAATATCCATCTTAATCATTTGGTGGGGAGGGTGCATGAAAGCAACAACCCCCTCACGAACTGGTAGTTAGGCAGGTTTTATTTCAGCACAGAGATTGAACTTAATGGATGTGTCTTTTTCCAATCTAAATAACTATCTAACATAAAAAATATACTAAGGGGTAGATTTATCAACAGGTGAGTTTAGATTTAAATAAAGAAAAACTCACCCACTTTCTATTCATTCCTATGGGATTGTTAGTAGCATATTCATCAATGGGTTGAAAGTTGATAAATACGCTTCCAAAAATCGCATGGGAATGAACAGAACGTGGGTGAGTTTTTATTTATTTAAATCTAAACTCACATTTTGCTAAATCTGCCCCTAACTGTACTTTATATATACAGGTACTGGATATGTTATCCGGAAACTGATTTTCCAGAATGCTCCGAATTACGGAAAGGCCATCTCCCATAGACTCCATTATAATCAAATAATCCAGATTTTTAAAAATGATTCCCTTTTTCTCTGTAATAATAAAACAGTACCTTGTACTTGATCCCAACTAAGATATAATTAATCTTCATTGGAGGCAAAAGCAGCCTATTGGGTTTAATGTTTACATGGTTTTCTAGTAGACTTAAGGTATGAAGATCCAAATTACAGAAAGATCTGTTATCCGGAAACACCAGGTCCCGAGCATTTTGGATTATATATAGATGATAGATTGATAGATATAGATAGATAGAAATAGATGATAGGTAGAATGATATAGATAACAAATACATAGATAAATAAATAGATAGATAGAATTATATAGGTAGATAGATGATAGCTAAATAGATAGGATGCTATAGATGATAACATAGATAAAGATAGAAAGAATGATATAGATGATAGATATATAGATATCAGTGGTGTAACTAGATGTTACTGGGCCCCACAGCAAATTATTTTTCAGGCCCCCAAAATGTCTAGAGATTGACATATTTTACCAACATTTATTGAAATTGTATACGAATTAGGGCCTCATGGGGCCCCTATACCTCCTGGGGCCCCCCCCAGCAGCCGCAGGGTCTGCTTCCTCTATAGTTACGCCCCTGATAGATATATAGAATGATAGACAGAAAGACAGATGATAGATGGATAGATAGAATAATATAAATAGATATAGCTCTATACCCACGAACCACCATCAATCAGTAAAGTATTAACTGCAGAAAAGAAGCAATTCCTCTAATAATGGCAATATCTTCTTTCCTTTAGTGTCTATTATTCTTATTTTATACAGCACCCACACATTCTCCAGCACTTTACAGAGATTATACATCAATCATATCAGTCTCTGCCCCAGAGGAGTTTACACTGTAATATATACACATATGTATAGGCCAATATGAAAACATAGATATAGATTGATATGAATTGATACATTTATAGTGGATAGGCAGATATAAATAACTATGAAACAGAAGATAACTATATAGCAGGTAGATTGCTAGATAAATAGATACAACTGCTCGCTGTCTGGTGAAAGTGATAGGGCACAGAATGTCACACAGATGAAGGAATCCGCCCTTCATTGCTTCCCGTACCACAGGTAGAGGATCCGTTATCTGTAAACCCGTTATCCAGAAAACTCAGCATTACAGAAAAGCCATCTCCCATAGACTTAATTTTATCCATATAATTAAAATTTTTAAAAATGATTTCCCTTTTCTCTGTGATAATAAAATGGTATCTTGTATTTGATCCAAACTAAGATATAATTAATCCTTATTTTAGACGAAACAATCCTATTGGGTTTAAATCATTTTTATGTGCACTTTTTAAAACTGTGTACAGAGAAGAAGTTGGGTCAAAATAAGCATAAAAGTATGTTTTTTTTTTCACTTAAAGGGGTTGCTCACCGTCCAACACTTTTTTTTAGTTCAGTTGTTCAGTTCAGTTTAATGTTTTTATGTCTCTGGTGTTTGAGTCTGGCAGCTCAGTAATTCAGGTGCAGATTCTGAACTGTTACATTTTTGCAACATTTAGTTGATCCATTTCTCAGCAGCATCTCTGGAGTATTAGCAACTATTGTATCAATTCTAACAGCTGCCTTTAAAGGGGAACTCCGATTTCCAAACCAAAATTTGATAATGAGGCCCACATAACACAGAAACCCCTAATATACCCATCACAGTTACCGGTTCTTCAAAAAGTATAAATAAATGCCATTTTCTATGCTGAGATTAACAGTTCTTACCTTTCTGTATCATTTGAAATCCTGGCAGGGAAGGAGGGACTAAAAAACTAATGTTACAAATTGTAACAACTTCTCCACAGCTTACAGACAGCATGCAGGAACTACATAACCCACAATGCATTGCACTGGGATGTTCCTTTCCTTATTAAAATCACGTGTGCAGGGAATTGTGGGGTTTGGAGAATGCAGGCTGAGGACAGATGGCTGTTGATCAGGGTCAGACTGGCCCACCGGGGGAAAATCCCGGTGGGCCCCAGCTTCCTCCCTCTGTTGTGGTGACAAGACAGTAAAAGGAAAAATGACAAACTATCGCTTTGAACCAGCGGCGATCCTTGCCTTTTCGCCACTTGAAGCGGCCTTCCTTTGCCGCCTAACCTCTCCTCACAGCGCTCACCTTTGCACTAGAAGAGCTGAATTCCCAGGTTGAAAACCGGAAATTCGTCTCTTAGTTACCAGGAGTGACATTTTTGCCGCATCTGGCAACCAGCGGGGCGCTGCCACCTGACGCGAGTGGCTCAACTCGCCCCATTGGTGTTTCCCCCCCTGCTTTGAACTGCATACTTGTCTGATTAAAGTTTTGGGCTGTATGGAAAGATTCAGGCTAGTCCGATCACTCTGCGCTGTTAAAAATGTTATTAAACATGGTTTCAGCAACAGACCGGAGAGTGAAAGTAGGAATATGCGGCGGGGGAGGTGGGGTTCAGACCTGGACTGGCAATCTGTGGGTTCTGGCAAATGCCAGAGGGGCTGCTGTAAGTTGCCATAGACAGGCACTATTTATTGGGCTGGTGGGGTGCTGTTTGGGCCTCTGTGTAGCTGAAATGCCAGGGCCTATTTTGAATCTCAGTCCAGACCTGGTGGGGTTAGAAGGTGCTTCAGATAAGGAGCGGCAGCAGAAGGAAGCACGTTAACGGAACCTGCATTGAGTTTAGTAGAGAAGAGAGACTTCACTAGTAAGGAAAACAAAATGTACAAGAAGTTAAAATTGCAGAGGGAGAAGAAAAGGGTAACAGAATTGCAGAAGGAAAGGGGAAGCAAGGTAATGCAGGTACTGGGAGTTTTACTGAATTGAATGTGAGCATCTGTGTGGCAATTAGATTAGTTAATTAGTTAGATAGCTGGAGGAAGCCTGTGCAGCTGACCCTTTCTATAGCACTGATTGTTAACTCTTTACTAACTTCTGCAGGGCTGCAGCTCTTATGTTTCAGTTATCCCCACCAGTATTCATCATTTTTTTCCTGAATGAAAAAGTTTGTAAAAAAGTGTATATTTAAAAACTAATTTTAAATCATGTTTACTTTTCAAAAAGCTTAAGTTATGTTTTTGTGGAGTTCCCCTTTAATGAAACTCTGTTCAGCAGGGACAAAGATAAGACATTGATCAACTAAATTTATTAATTTAGAACAGGTTCAGTGACCCCCCCCCCCTTCCCAGAGCTTCTTTAGAAGGTAAAAAATGATACTATATTAGAAAGGTCATAGAAAATAGAAAGTAATTGGAAAAAGTCTTTATTTCTGGTGAACCTTCTGAAACCAACTGAACTGAAAAAAATTGTTGGAAGGTGAACAACCCCTTGAAAATTAGTTGTAAGCACCATACACAGAATTTGTGTTTGCACAGCTTAGAGGGAACACAGAGATCCAGAGTGGAACATCTGGTACCTGAACACCTACTTCCTCAAGAAAGCTAGTGTATTGTTTATTAGTTATGTACAGGTAAATAGCTTTCCTTATGTTGGCCTTACATATTAACATGTTCATCTTCTACACATATGGTAGTGAATGATTGACAGGCAGAGGAAGATTAATACAAAGGACAAACCCTTATCAGATGTATCATAAAACTTGCATTGCTTTGGTGTCAGTAGCAATACTCTGTGAGCCAGTGCAATAAGTAGTTTTATAAAAAAAAAAAAAACAAGAAATCGATTTGTCAAGGGTCGAATTAAAAATTTGAATTGGAATTTTTTTATGGTTAAAACTGTCAAATTCGACTAGGGAGCTATTCAAAGTTGATTCGAGTTTTAAAAAAAATTAATTTTCGAGATTTATCATACTCTGGGCCTTTAAGAACTCTAATTCGACTATTCGCCACCTAAAACCTACCAAATTGCTGTTTAAGTCAATGGGAGAGGTCCAGGGATCAATTTGGAGATATGTGCAGCAAAAAAACTCGAATTGAGCTTGATCAATTTCGATTCGAATTTTCAAGGTCGTTCCCATTTGTCCGAGGTTAAAAAATTTGATTAATAATAAAGTTTGATTGGTCGAATTTAGAATTTATGGGAGTTTTGGGGAGTTTTAAAAAAACTCACATAAAATTCGAAATTCGACCTTTGATAATTGTGTCTCCCAGTGTGAAGCCTAATGATAAATAGGATACATATAAATTAGTAACATAGTAAGTTAGGTTGAAAAAAGACACGTCCATCAAGTTCAACCTTTTAACTTTTTTTAACCTGACTAACTGCAGTTGATCCAGAGGAAGGCAAAAAACCCCATCTGAAGCCTCTCCAATTTGCCTCAGAGGGGGAAAAAATTCCTTCCTGACTCCAAAATGGCAATCGGACTAGTCCCTGAATTGTTTTAGTGTTGCGCAGAGTACGGTTTCATTGCCGGGAGGAGTTTTGTGGTCTCAATAGAGAACAGTGGTGACCTGCATAAAGTTGTATTACATACAAAGACAATACAGTGCAGCCATACTGTACCTGCCTCAGCTGCTTCAGAGCACAGGATTCCTCTTCTTGCTTGTCGCAAAAATGATAAAATCGATTCAAGTCCTTTGTGTACAACATCTTCGGGAGGAAACTCAAGAGGACAGTTTCTTAGATTTAACGCTTTCAATGTAGGCAGATCACCTGATTTAATACAGAAATTCAGTGTGTTTTTTTAGTGCCTATAAAGCAGTACAGGTACATGTATTTAGCAGTAAATTCTTCATACTTTTACTTCATTCATATTTAAAGGAGAACTAATGCTTAACTAAAGCAGTAGGCAGAAAAGTTTCACATGATGTTTTGGGCTTCAAGGCAACCACAGCCTTTTAACAGTAAAGATCTGTGTCTCCAAAGATGCCCCAGTAGCTCCCCATCTTCTTTTCTGCTGATTCACTGCACATGCTCTGTGCTGCTGTCACTTACTGAGCTTAGGGATCCACTCACAATATACAGTACACATAGAAATGTCACAATATAAGGCTGATAAGTTATTAATACAGATAATTACTACATGGCAGCACAGAAACCAGTGCAATTAGCATCAGAATTTAATAATCAGCCCTGTAGCATCAGCTTATATTACAGACCAACCTCATTTTCTTAGGAATCGTCATTTTTAGTGACGATTCCTAAGCTTAGCTTCTCAACAGCTGCTCAGAGCCCACTGAGCATGTGAGTGTCACAGATACTTTCCAAGATGGTGACCCCCTGTGACAAGTTTGAAGTCCTGGATCATTGCTGCTATTGACAAGCTGAAACTTTAGGCTGGTGCAATAAGTTCAGGATGTAGAATATGCCTTTTTGTACCATATTCATTTTTTTGTGTTTAGTTTTCCTTTAAGCTCTTGTTCACCTTACAATAAAGTTGTAGTATAATGTAGGCAGAAATATTCTTAGGCTATTTGAAATGTTAAAATTTTCAGATTTCTGTTGTTTTTGAAATATCGTGGGCTTGGTATTTCAATTGGTAAAACCTAGAGATGGCAGCTGATGTCCTTGCTGTGCTATTCTGGGTTTTATTAAAGGACCAAAAACAGCAAACATTTTCTAAAAAAAATTCTCCAATTTGCCTCATTTATTGCTTAATAAAGACTTAGCGACTTTAGGTTTAATATGTGTTGTTGTCTTTTTTTTCGTAGCATACTAACAAATTTTTTTGCTGTTACTGGTCCTTTAACAGTTATGGCAAACAAGGCAGTATTGGAGGTCCACTGTAGTGCGGCTCATGAGAGGAGAGGGAGGTCTCTGGAGGGGACCTGCGTTATATAAATAGGTGTACTTGTCCTTTAACAAGAAGGAATGCTTCCTCCAGTTCACTGATAAAAAAAAAAAAAGCTTTGAATTGTGAATATTATGGGTATATATGAGTAATCAGCAGTAATCTTGTGCAATTTCATTGCCTTGTACAGCACAGTGTAATTTTGTTTGGATTTTGAGAAGGAAAGCTAAAGGGGCTTGAGTCATTACACCCCATTGAAAGCAAGTTCCGTGTTATATAACTCACTCGTAGCCTTTCAAACTGCTGCAAAGTAACCGCTCAGCCTTCCCAAAACAAAGAGCAGACAATATTGTAACACAGTCACAGTATGAATGAGATGCAGATAAGCAGCCATTAGTGAGGTTGTGTACACTCGACTACAATTGCCACAATGCATTACCAAACATTCATGCTCAGCAGCACTGAAAAATGGCTGCAATTAATCTTAACAACCTACAGCAAGTAGGGAGAATGCAGCCGTCAACAGTCACCTCTCAGCAAATGGACTTGGCATGCATCTTTGAGTGTCTTAATTGGGATTATAAAAGTGTTTGAAAGAGTTCTATAATGGTACCTACTGTTACAAGGGGTTGGAGCCTACCATTAGATTACTTACGTTTATGGTGAGCAACTAGAAGGGTGAGAAAAATCGATTTTAAAGAAAATGTACAGCATTTTTAAGATATTTTGACTAATTGTATGTATGTATGTATGTATGTATGTATGTATGTATGTATGTATGTATCCATCCATCTTTTTTATATAGCACTACATAATAAGGTTAACTTAAATGTCTTTTTTTCAACCTCAACTACTATATCAGGGTCTTGATAAAGGTCTTGGGTGGAGACAGAAACATTCGCCTAAAATAACTTTTGAACTGTAACAAACAAAGGAATATTTTTATTTTATGAAAAGAGTTCCTGGTGGGCACCTGTTCTTCATGGAATTATTTGAATACGGCACATGGGGGTAAATTGTGGAGTGCAGGTAAGACTTTTGGGGGCAGATTTATCACGGGTCGAAGTGAAAATCAGAAGTAAAAAAAATTTGAATTTCGAGCTATTTTTGTGTACTTCAATTAGGGAATAGTCCAAATTCAATTTGAAAAAAAATGTGTGAAAATTCGAATATCGAAATTTATCATGTACTGTCTCTTTAAAACTTTGACCATTCACCATCTAAAACCTGCTGAATTGCTGTTTTAGCCTATGGGAGACCTCCTAGAACCCATATGTTTTTTTTTTTTTAAATACTTTTGAACGAATTCGATCTTACTTCGATTTTGAACAATCTAATACAGCTTATTTAATTGCAAAAAAATAAACTTCGATGTTTTAAAAACATTTCAGTTGGTGTTTTTTTATTCGAATTTCAAAGTTATGGGAGTTCAAATATACTCCCATTACTTCGAAATTTGACCCTTGGTGTTTGTACACATTATATATATTTATAATACAGAAAAGCTATGAATATCTTGTAAATTATATCCTTATAAACGGTGAGTTCTGATGTCATCAGTTATAAACGGTGAGTTCTGATGTCATTTCTGTCATATGACTCACTGGAACTTGTGTATTATAATAAATAAAGTACCCCCAGTTGCAAAATATGAGGATATTAGAAGTTACCTCGGAGTTCCATGACCTGTATAAAAACACTTGGCCTTCAGCCTCGTGTTTTTATATGGTCATGAAACTCCTCGGTAACTTATAATAACCTTATATTTTACAAGAGGGGGTACTTTATTCACTATATTATTTAGGAAATAGAAGTCTAATTTGTATTGTTGCCCTGCTGTATGATGAAATTTTCACCAATCATACACTGACCACAGAGGTTAGTAAACAAACATACAAATTTCAGGCATCAGGTTTGATTAAGTCATCCATTAATTATGATAAAAATAGCCTTTACCCAAAATGCCAAGCTGCACTGGATATGATAAATGTCATTAAACCCCTAATTAATCATTTATGTAACAAAATTATATCAGTGCTCAACTGTTTGGAGAATATCGCCATGGGGAAATATATCAGGTAGATTATATTAAAAGGGAAATATATCTGGCAGATTATATTTAAGGGGAACTATATCAAGTAGATTATATTAAAGGGGCAATATATCAGGTATATTATATTTAAGGGAACTATATCAAGTAGATTATATTAAAGGAAAACTATACCCCCAAAACAATGTAGGTCTCTATTAAAAGATACTGAGTAAAATAGCTCATGTGTAAAACCCTGCTTCATGTAAATTAACCATTATCATAATAATATACTTTTTTAGTAGTATGTGCCATTGGGTAATCATAAATAGAAAATTGCCATTTTAAAAAATAAGGGCCGTCCCCTGAGATCATAAGATTCACTTTGCACACATACAAACCACATGTAAGGTCACATGAGCCAATTAACAGACAGAGTTCTGCCTTTTGCTTCCTCACTTCTTCCTGTTACAGTTAGTGTTGTAGTATTTCTGGTCAGGTGATCTCTGAGGCAGCACAGATAGAGTCACGAAATGGTGGTTCAAGGCAAGAGATGTAAAAGGGCAATATTTATGTAAATATATATTCCAGTTTGGTAAGATTCTTTAATATGTCATTCAATTTGATATAAACTATCTGTTGCTTAAGTATTCATTTTGGGGGTATGGTTTTCCTTTAAAGGGGAAATATATCAGGTAGATTATATTTAAGGGGAAATATATCAGATAGAATGTATTAAAGGGGAAATATAGGCAAAATAGTTTAAACATTACTCACAAATACTGTGTGAGCACTATACAGCACACAGAGGCAGATTATACTGATAGACAATATATCCTCTTCACAATAAAAAGTATGCCTCCACAGAAACATTACTCATTCATGATTTATACTGACTGGATCACACCAACGCTTCCACTATAAAATCCCTCTGCATAATTCTCAATGTTTAGTGTAATTGAAAGAACGTTTCTATGGAAAAAGGGTAATTGGCAGTCATTTATTGCACTTACTTACCAAGTTCAACAGGAAGAGCCTTTAATGGATTACCCTCCAAAAGTAGGTACTTCAGTTGCCTTTCCAAAAGAAGAAACAATAATATAATCAATTTGCTTTCACACACAATGCTTTATGATACCATCATCGTATAATGCTAGTCATTTTAATATATTAAAGATATTAGTTGAGTGGCGGAAGAATAATGGGTGCATAAGCTTAGAACTATGCATGCATGTCACATTATAACTATTGCTTAGAATGGGAATGGACCTTGAGATGGAAAAAAGGAGGAGGATGAAATAATTATTTGTTTGCTTTACTGCACACAGGCCACTAGCTTCTGTCTCATGGCTTTATATGTCCAGCCCACATGCACTCCACAATATATACTTCACTTAGCTTTGTTGAGAACTTTCTTTTCTACCTACCAGCTTTCAGCTATTTTTAAAGGAATTTTTCAGCATGAAAATAAAAACTGGCTAAACAGATAGCCCACAAAATAAAAAATGTTTCTAATATAGTTAATTAGCCAAAAATGTAATGTATAAAGGCTGGAGTGACATAATAGCCAGAACACTACTTCCTATTTAAAGGTGTGGTTCACCTTTGAGTTAACTTTTAGTATGATGTAGGCAGTGATATTCTGAGGCAATTTTCGATTGTTTTTCATATTTATTATTTGTGATTTTTGAGTTATTTAGCTTTTACTCAACAGCTCTCCAGATTGCTAGTCAAGCAGTCTGGTTGCTAGGGTCCAAATTAACCTAGCATCCATGCACTGATTTGAATAAGAGACTGTAAAATTAATTGGGGAAGATCTGAATAAAAAGAAGCAATAACAATAAATATGTAGCATTACAGAGCATTTGTTTTTAGATGGCGTCAGTGACCCCCTTTTAAAAGATGGAAACAGTCAGAAGAAAAAGGCAAATAATTAAAAAACTATAAAAATAAATAATGAAGACCAATTGAAAATTTGCTTAGAATTGGCCATTCTATAATATAATAAAAGCTAACTGAAAGGTGAACCACCCCTTTAAGACGCTGCATAGAATTCCCTCCATACCCTCTAATAATGTAAATTTGAAAAGCAGTGGATTTTCTGGAAACAGACATTATCTATTTAAATCGATATCACTTTAATAGTGTAGCTCTGTACCTGTGTTCTCCGATGGTAGCAGGCAAACTTGTGATCTGGTTATACCGAAGATCTAACCAAATTAAACATGGCAGTTTTATAAAAAGGTTCTCAGGAACCGAGGAGAGTGCATTCCATTCTAAATGGATATTCTATAAAGAAAAGAAATATAAACAGGTTAAATAAAAATTATTTTGCAAGAAAGCAATGCATTTATCTAGTTTTAACTAAAGAAACTGTTTTTATATTTATCAAACTGCATTTCTTGCAAGGCAATGGAACACAACCAAATGGAGCAAATATATCCAGTAACAGTGATATAATGAAAGCATTGCTTTGGCTAAAACCACACACTGCCCATTTATTTTTACGCTGCAGAGGATTTATCCATTACACTGATGAAGGTACATTATGCTCTAATCTACTATGGAAAAAGGCACTGGGCCTTATTTACCAACTAATGGGTACTCTTTGCCCCATGGCTTGCACTGTGATGCCAGAATTGAGCACAAAGATTTGCAGCTGACTCTAATTTTAAAGTTTTTTTACACCTCAAATGAACTCACAACTCCAATGGTATCTTAAGGAAAAAACACAAATGGAAAAGACTCGAACCAGCAAGTTCAGGGTTAACAACCTGAAAACTAGAACTGATAAGAGTTCTCCATAAAAAAAAACACGAATTGATCGAATTGTCATGCAAATCCCTCCGAAAAAACTCATGAAGATGAACATGAAGGCTATTAACATCTTTAAATGGTTCAAGAGACCTCTGCCATGGACTCCTACATGACCTTGACAGGTTTTAGATGGTGTATTTTCAGATGTGAGCTACTTCCAGGGTTGGGGAATAATAAATCTCGAAAGATTTGATTTTTTTTTTTTTAACAATTTAGTTTTTCTGAACTTGAAAAAATAGATTTGTTGACCAAAAAAATAACCTTGAAATCTTGGTCCTTAATAAATCTGTCCCTAAATGTATCTAAAGGTTTCTGTAAGAAAGTTTAAAAACTGTGAATATTAATATTATTTCAAGGTAAACTAATTTCCTAGACCAAGGTATTCTTATTTAGTTTGCTTAAGTTCTTAGGGCTGCTGAACTGCTTCCAAAATACAGCAGCCCTATGCATCATAATAAATTAGGGATGCACCGAATCCAGGATTCGGTTTGGGATTCAGCCTTTTTCAGCAGGATTCGGATTCGGCCAAATCCTTCTGCCCGGCCGAACCCGAATTCTAATTTGCACATGCAAATGAGGGGCTGGGAGGGAAAAAGCGCGACTTTTTGTCAGAGACCAAGGAAGTAAAAAATGTTTTCCCCTTCCCACCCCTAATTAACATATGCAAATTAGGGTTTGGATTCGGTTCGGTATTCGGCCGAATCTTTCACGGAGGATTCGGGGATTCGGCCGAAACCAAAATAGTGGATTCGGTGCATCCCTATAATAAATGCTTCCACTCCCACCTTAAGGTTTTAATCTACTATCAGGGATAGACTTTATCGTAATAAAACACACAACTGAAGCATCATTCATCAACTTACCTGTATGAAAGGGGTGTCTTTATATAGATCTTCATGGAGATGACAAAGTTTTCTCTTACTGAGGTCCAGTGTATTAGATAAAGCAGAAGACGGTAAACTATAAGGGTTTTCTGGTTGCTCAGAATTCTTTATAACATCAGTTTGGCTGTCGATGACTTTGATTTTATTGGTGTTTACTGCTTTGCAAAGCATGTCTTCTATTTGATGTTTACTCAATAATGTCTGAGTCAGGTGCTATAAACAGAGTAATTCCTAGAAACCAAAGAACAATAAAAGACATTGTTTTACTTTAGAATAAATTATTCAAGAATCAGAAATGAGCCTATTAAATGGGTTGTTCATCTTTGAATTATGTTTTAGTATTGTTTAGAGAGTGATATTCTGAGACAATTTGCAACTGGTGTTTGTTTTTTATTATTTGTGGGTTTTAAGTTAATTACACAAAAAATGATTTACAAAAAAAAGGGCATTCAGTGTCGAACATAGTGTAAATTGGGGTAGACTTACCCAAATCAATGGGGGGTTCAGGTGCTCAAGCCACAGACTTTCAGCTCAGGGAGGCAAAGAAATGCAAATAGCAAAGAAATGCTGGCACATTCTGAACCACACTCCACAAGTTGATGCAGTAAAAAAATAAGTAGGGTAAACAAACATTACAACATGTGATCATATTTAAATTAAAAAGAACCAATCACCACCTTGTATTCACCTGCCAATTAGAAGAAGGGGCAGTAGTTGGAAACGGAACAATCAAACACATGTTTAGAAAGACCAATCCAAAACATGATTATATATATAGATAGATAGATAGATAGATAGATAGATAGATAGATAGATAGATAGATAGATAGATAGATAGATAGATAGATAGATATGTATACATTGTTAGATATACCCTATTTATTATCATGTTTTGGATTGGCCTTTCTAAACATGTGTCTGATTGGTCCGTTTCCAACTACTGCCCCTTCTTCTAATTGGGAGGTGAATACATGGTGGTGATTGGTTCTTTTTCATTTAAATATGACCACATGTTGTAATGTTTGTTTAGCCTATGATTAAGTGCCTCTAAGGCACGAAACACGTAAGGCTTTTGTTGTGATGGTTTTTTGCATAAATAAATACTATTTTACTGCATCAACCTGTGGATGTGGTCCGGAATGTGCCAGCCTTTTTTCTATTTGCTTTTGAGTTAACTAGCTTTTTATTCACCAGCTCTGCAGTTGGCAATTTCAGCAATTCGGTTGCTAGGGTCCATATTACCCTAGCAACCATGCATTGATTTGAATAAGAGACTGGAATATGAATAGGAGAGGCCTGGATAGATAAATGAGTAATAAAAAGTAGCAATAACAATTCATGTGTCGCCTTACAGAGCATTTGTTCTTTAAGATGGGGTCAGTGACCGCCATTTGAGAACTGGAAAGAGTCAGAAGAACAAGTCTCATGATTGCTTAGAATTAGCCAAAGGTAAACCAACCCTTTAAATAATATTTAGGTGTGTGTTGCCGCTAAGGGAAAAAAGAGGGAGAATCTGGTTACATATGAATAAGATCATGTAATAAGCAGTGACTATTATCACAGATGTATTTTGCTTGTGTAAATGGAGAAGTCTGACATGCTAATAATACAAGACTATATAGTTTGCTATGAAGGTGACCTCCTCCTCCTCTTCTCTACGTCCTGCTCCAGCTGGGCACTGCTTTATACTGGTACATGAGTTTAGAGCACACGATATACCTTGTAGGGCGCTGCTCGCCCTCTTTTTAGTGCCAAGACAAACAGTCTGTCCATTCCAACCGGGCTCCCTCCAAGTCGGCTTTTCTGCCTTCCACACAGCGCTACTCCATCGCATCCTACAGGCACAACAACGCGTTGCTAAGGCAACCGACAGGCTGTTACAGGTTCCCGCAGGGCCCAAACTCTCAGAAAAGCGGAACGCTGGTGCCTCAGTCTTGTTTGTCAGGGGAAATACATGTAGGAACCCTGAAGCACTTTGCCCTCAGCAGGGTTCACTGTAAATACAGCAGGTTTTTCTTTGTTGTGGGAAAGAGCCCGGCCCCTTGATACAATCATCCTTCAGAAATGGAGAATATTCTCAGTGTAGGACGATGATTTCAGGCTTTTGCCAATAGAATGGTGTGGGATTGTGCTATGTGGGTAAAAAGGGCTCTGAAACGAACATAAAATAGTGGAGACAAAAAGAGTTGGTGGTAATTTCTGGTATAGGCCATCATGACCCAGGCTAGGGCTCCCACCTCAGAGTCTCACCCCCTGTAATACCAGCCACATTATAGTCAGCCCACAGCTTGTATTAGCAAATCTGCAACAGGCTTTTAATTGATAATTAGCCACGTGGGCTGTGAATTCAACTATGTGGCTGTTTATTAGGGCTCTTACACACGGGCTGTTTTACCTGCTCTCTCCTGCGTTACGATTTCTTCTGTTCAGCCGCAGTGGAGCACAGGAGTAGACGCACTCGGGGTCAGACTGGGTCGGCAGGTAGGGTTGCCATCTGGCCAGTATTTTGCTTGCCTGGCCGATAAATATGATGGTTGATCCCAATGTTATTAATAGGGAAAAAAGATAAATATATAGGAAGGCCGGTATTTTTCTCCAGAAAAGGTGGCAACCCTAGCGGCAGGAAGCCGGGAAAAAACCCGGTGGGCCCCATTGACCCAGACCTGCTCCCTGCAACTGCCTCTCCTTACCTCCTTGACACTGACACCGATTGAAAGAGATGCACATGCACGCGCTAGAGTGAGAGGTGAGCGCACAGGAGGAGTGCAGAGACTAAGGTTGCCACCCGGCGGTATTTTACCGGCCTAGCCAGTAAAACACCTGCCAAGGCTGGGGCCGGTATTACAAATTTACCGGCAATGTAGCTGCGGGTAAATTTGTAATACACCTAACAAAAGCCCGTGGCCTGGCCTGCCCACCCACCTTTTTTGCCGGCTTCTTGTTGATTGCAGTGCTGAGGCTCCGCCCCCTTGATATCACGATCCTCCCCAGCCAATCACATGCCGTGTCCCCACCCCTTTTGCTGTCATGGCCCGCCCCTTTAAAGTCGCGACCTGCCCCTTTGTTTCCACCCCTCCACCAGCCGGTGGAACTTTTATTAAAAGGTGGCAACCCTAGCAGAGACTGAGGACTTTACGACTGGGGGGGGGGATGGTGTGGGGGGCCCCTGGGGGCCCCCAGTCCGACACTGCACGCACTCAATTATTGTCAATGGGGCTGTACTCACACAGACTGATGTATGCGCCGCATTCATAAAATTAAAGCCATAGGAAGCATGAATTCTTTGAATAAAGGGGCAAGCTTACCGCTTTCCACTGTGGGTCTGGGTGCTCATGCCCCAGACTTTCAGCAAAGGAGAGCAACATACAAAACTTGAATAGCAGCAGGCACCACTCCAGAACGCCAAAATCAATCAGCCAGTAGAATCCAGGAGCCCAAATTTTAAGTAGTACAAAAAGTCTTTATTTTTGCACCGCACGCAGGTGAAATGCAAAAAAAATGCTGCACCCCACCTGCGTTTGCCACTTACATGCATCTGTGTGAGTACAGCCCCCTTTAAAATAATTGACTGCGTCTACTCCTACGCTCCCCTGCGGCTGAACGGAAGAAATCGCAACGCAAGGGAGCGCAGGTAAAACCGCCTGTGTGTAAGGGCCCTACGAGGGGTTAGGTCTGGACTGGGATTCAAAATAGGCCCTGACATTTAAAGGGGATGTAAAGACACACACAATATTGCATCTATAGCTTCTAAACCTAAAGAGAAGCATATTTGCAATCAATAGTGTAACAAGCTATTACTGGGCCACAGCAAATTATTTTTCAGGCCCCAAAATGTCTAGATATTGACTTGTTTTAGCAATATTTATTGAAATTG
The DNA here is from genome assembly GCF_017654675.1 of Xenopus laevis. Lineage (NCBI taxonomy): Eukaryota > Metazoa > Chordata > Amphibia > Anura > Pipidae > Xenopus > Xenopus laevis. The sequence continues at coordinate 15,790,055 of NC_054383.1, forward strand.
TATATGAATTAGAGCCTCATGGGGCCCTTATAGCTCCTGCCCCCCCCCTCTGCAGTTGCAGGGTCTGCTTCCTCTGAAGTTAGGGTTGCCGCCTGCCTGGTATTCCATCAGCCTAACTGGTAAAATACCAGCCGGGGCCGGTATTACAAATTTACATTCAATGTATTAGCCTGTAAATTTATTATCCTTTTGGTTCCGCTGCTGGCCCGCCCCTCTCCCCCGCTCACCTAATCGAAGGGCTGCAGTCCCTAACTGGCGAAACTCCATAACCCCACCCCCGATATGTCATAACCCCGCCCCTCTCTGGCCCGTCCCCACCCTCTGTCACCCGCCGGTGGGAGCCAGAACTAAAAGGTGGCAACCATGTCTGTAGTTAGCAATGTACTTCTATTAGAAAGTCAAAACAGTTTCTATAAAATAACCATCTCGTTCAGCTGAATTCACTGGGGGATGAGGGGCAAACTGAATTCAGTCGCACAAGATCTAATACAAGTACATTGCAAATATGCTTCTTTTTAGGTTTAGAAGCTGTAGATGCAATAATGTTTTTTGGCTTTTCATCCTCTTTAATGTACATAGACAGGGCCGGAACTAGGGTTAGGCAGAGTAGGCACGTGCTTAAGGCATACCTCCCAAAATTTAGGAAACAGAAAGAGGCACAAAAAGATTTAGCTCAAGTAGAGCCCCAAATTTTTTTGGACATGCCCATTTTTGTGCCAAACCCCCTAATTACCATATTCAGTTTACATAATTTGACAGGTTATGAAAGTTTGAACACATTTCTGTGGTTTTTATATGTTATTACAGTTTTACAAATGAAGGTGAATTGCTCTTTAATTTGTGAGTCTTCGTTCTTATCTTATCAAACTGTTACAAAAGTATGTTAAGTATCTATTCTGGGCTGTCTGCCAAGACCCAATTAAGTTAGAAACTTTGTTTCTGGCTGTTCAGTGCAGCAGATCAAAGAGAAACTCGGGACTTATCAGTACAAATCCGTGACAGCTGGTTGAGCTGTCAAAAGCGGGACTGTCCCGCTCAAATGGGACAGTTGGGAGGTATGCCTAAGGTACAAAGTTGGGGCAGCGCCAGACACTAAGGGGGTTATTTATTGTCCGAATGCCAAAAACTTGAACAATTTGTGTTTTTTTTACTATAAAATTTGAACTTTTTCAGGATTTATTATACCCCGAGGATGGAAAAAGGCTGAATCCGAAAATCCGGCATCTCGGAACTGCTGAGGTTGTATATAAACTGGGTTTCGTGCAATAATCCAAAGATTTGTGGTTTTCAGGCAAAAAGTCTGAAAAAGTCTGAGTTTTCGTGTGGAAAATTTGTAAAATTTTTTGTGGTTTTTTTTCCCACACAGGACATTTTTAGGAAAATGTATTAATAAATAAGGGGGGGGGAACCCTGTGCAGATTTGGTCTAATGTGATAAATTCGGATAATGATTAATGGACCTCCTCCTGTCTCTGCTTCCTACCCCTAGTCCGGTCCACTCTTGCGATCTGACCGGTGTATGCGTCCATTGTGTGAGCACGCCTATTAGGTGCGGCGACCTGCCAGGTTGCCTAGGGCTGTACATAGATGCCCAAATGGCCCCCTGCCAGCCCACTAAATAGTGATTGTCAATGGCATCTTACAGCAGCCCCCTGGCATTTACCAGAATCCACAGATTGCCAGTCTGGACCTGATATGGGTGAGGTGGCAACCCTAACAATGGCGTGATATGGATAGAGGAGCAAATAGAACTTGGGGTGCTGACATTGGAAATGTAGGGTGCCAAATAAGCCACAACACCTTCAGTGACAAACTCATCTCTGCACCAGAACTGACAAAATACATTTCAATGTCCCTCCACAGACTAAAAAGTTTATCACTTTAGATGCCAGTTTGGGTGTGTGTCGGGGCTGCTGTATGGTACCTGTAGGCCCAGGGCAAAGATTACATAGGTGGGCCCTCACATACCATACAAGCAGGTAATAAATAAATGATTTATGTTCACATGAGGTGGAGGTGTGCCAAAATGTAACGGCAGCCATGACAGTGGATTAACAATTAACATCACAAGAAAAAAGAAAGTCTCCACAAAATATCAGGTTTTCATTCAAAATATTGCTTTGTTTCAACTGAAAATCATAGGGATGTCGGTCTGCCCATGTCTAGATTACCCAACAGGCAAACTAAGCCTAGAACCCACCCTAATGAAGGGGTCCAGAAATGGCAGGGTGTTACAATGTTGCCCACGTTCACAGAGAAGCCTTTGTATAATGAGTTTCTGTACTTTCTTCCTCTTTGCAGAGAGATGTGTGTCCATATGTATGCAACAATTTAGAGCAGAGATCAATCAACTTAGTAATTCTATGTATTTTGCTGCATGTTTCGGGGAAATAAACAGGCAATAAACCCATCTCATGAATGGGGTAAATTTTCCTAAAGATAGAAATGAAAATACTGAAATTAATTATAGCTTAAAAGGGAATGCATTCACAAACATACCAGCTCTAAACTGATTTCTAGGGCTATGTTCAATGTGAAGGGCACCATTTCCCAAGTGACTTTGCTATAATAAAAAGAGCATGCTCGGCTGTGCCATTTTCTTTCTCTGACCCATTTGGAATCTATCCACGTGCCGTGCACATCTTTCTCCTTTACAGGATTTATTATATAAGACCATCCTGCGGGAGTCAGAAATCAGTGCAGCAGGACGTGCTTTGTAGAGGACATGATTAATCTTTGCACATATATACAAGGCAGGCGATGGAACTCTCAGGGGAACTTATGATTTCCAGCTCCGTGCCACTGGGTGAAATGAGAGCTTAGCGTCAGTCATGTGAATGGTTAACTTCAATAAGGACGTTAAGAAGTCTTACAAAGCAGTAGTTCTGCCACACTTTATGACTGAGAGTCTAGAATACTCTACAGCAGATCATTCAGAGGACAATTATATGAAATTCTCTATAAAAGCCATTTTTTTCCATCACTGGGGAATTCTGAGCCCTTAGGATAATGGCACGGGATCAGCCTGTCAGCACACACACACACAGAGGATTTCGGGACCAAAAATGAGTACTTTAGTGTTTCCGTCAAATTCCAAAGTGTGTGCCGATGAGTAGTGATGGGTGAATCTGTCCTGTTTTGCTTAGCAGAGAAATTTGCGACTCTTTTATCTAAATGCATTAAAGTCACCGGGTGTCCGAATAATTTTTATGCACACAACAATTTTTACACGCCCAACTCTTTTGCCGAAACGGATTAAAGTCAATGGGCATTCGAATAATTTTGACGTGCAAGAATTTTGCGAGTGACAATTTTTTTGTCGAGCAAAGAAAATCCGGAAATTTGCAGCAAATCCATGGTCGACTAATAAATTGGCCCATCACTAGTGATGAGCTGATCCCGTGACTGTCAGTGCGCAGATTTGGGAAACAGAAAACATTGGATTGGCTTTTCTCTGTTGTCTAATATAAGACTAATGTCATTAACTTTAACTGGATTATTTAGAGTAAGTGAGCTAAGGAAGCTTAGTAAGACAAAGGAAACAACTCCCTGCCAGCTTTTTAAAGATTTAACTTGGATGGGGGAAGCTATATTATTTTTTCCAAAATCGGTCCCCAATGAGTGCTATGTCCTCTGCATCAAAAGCTCAATTCCAGTGTGGAGGGCGTCCATGCTGGGGCTCACACATGCGCATAACAAGCAAGTGTCGCAGCTCACTCAATATACGAATTACACGGGTATTGGGCAACTCATGCGCATATTTAGCTCACTTGTTCATTATGCATGTGTCCCAGCATGGCCATCTGCACTGGGAAGGAGCTCCCGATGCAGAAGGCACAATGCACAGCAGGGGCACTTATTTCTAAAATATACTATTATTTCCCCCATCCAGAGTTGGAGATTTGCATGAACACACAATTTCTGTGATAGGTGACCTTTAAAAGAGAATGAAACCCACACATTAACTATAAGGCCCCTGTTCAGGCACAATTCCTCTGTCCCCAACTGCACCCTAGAAGGTCCTCTCAGAACAGCCCTGCTCCCCCATATCTGTTTGGAAGTTGCAGTGCAGTGGGAATGGTGGCTGCCATGTCTGGTCGCCTCACTTCCTGTTCCCTTCTCTCCATTGCAGCCAAAATGCAGGGGACAGGAACACGACCAGCCAGACATGGCAGTCACCAAATGCGCTGCTCTGCATTTGCAGGGTCTTTCTGGTAGGTCTCCAAGGTTTGGTTGGGGACAGCGGAAGGGGGCTTGCAATGGGACCCTATGGTTAATCCTTGCTTTTTCTCTCTTTTAGCACCTTTGTACAAGTGAACAGAAAAAATACGAGAGTTATATATTCACCTCTCCTCTTTGTTCTTTCCAAGATGAGCTGAAAGTCAGGAAGCAATGTACTCTTCAGATGACAGCTAAATATGAATTTGGTAGAAGAATAGATTTTCTAACAATGCATTATGGGAAGGCAAGGTCTTGCTGACCCATCTGTTCTCCTCTGAGCTATAGTTAATACAGTCTCTTTTATTCACAGCTTTATTGTTTCTGCTTTGCTGCCTCCTCTTCCATTTCTGCAGCGAGTTTACTTTATGCTGCTGACATAATAACGTATGTGCATTTTTTGTTTGTTTTGCATGTAGAATGCCAATCACACGCCCGGCAGAAACACAAAATAAACAGAAAACTGTGGTTAGAAGAAAGAAAAGCAACTTCTGTTCCTCTCCTATGTGCAGCGCCAGGATTATAAGGCACTTGTTCATTCAGGTATTTATTCAAACTGAATTTGATATCCGTAACGCCAGAATTAAAGGGCTTTATAAGGCTTTCTCTGACTTCTTATTTCACTGAAACGTCATATTGGTAGTCTCATCCAGCCAAGGTTTCAATTCCCACCATGCCTTGCGTGTTCTGGGATTAATAAAAAGGAGAATAACGTAAAGGGCCTGTAAAGGCAAAAAAATAAAATCCCATTTTTACTTTCTTCAATGAAAAAGAAACCTATCTCCAATACACTTTGATTAAAAATGTCTACCGTTTTTATAAGAAACCTGAATGTATGCAGTGAAAGTCTCCCTTCATTTACTGCTGTGGATGGGAAGTGTCAGACAGTCCCTAAATGCTCTGCAGGGAAACAATTTACTTATGAACAGCAGGGGGAGCCCCCGCCTTACTTCCCAGCCATGCAGAACTCAAGCAGCTTTGTTTGTTTCCCTGTAGAGCAGTCGGCGACTGTATAGAGATTTGTATTGGATTTTATTTTTGCCTTTACATCCCTTTTACTGTTTCCAACTCCAGCTGCAGGGACAGAGGTCATTGAGCCAGATTTAAACAGATAAACTGGGATTCTATTTGGAGGATTATTTTGCTCAGCCTATGATTAAGTGTTTATGACATGAAACGCGTCAGGCTGTGGACACAATAAACTCATTTCACTTTGAACTATTGCCTGGTGGAAGTTTACCTTCATTGGGTGCCTGCTCCACCGGGCAGCCATCAGGGGGGGACAGGGGGGAGAATTGTAGGGGGCCCAGAGAGTAAGGGGGGCCCGGCCACGCCACACTTTCTTGATTAGCCTGGCCCCCCATCTTTCTGAGACCGAAATTCCAGAAAGATCCATTATCTGGAAAACCCACAGGTCCCAAGCATTCTGGATAACAGGTCCCATATCTTTACATTGAGGACATTGAAACATTTTCTGCATTAATCTACTAATTAAGCCCTTTCCTTTTTGTTTGTCCATATATTGCAATACATTCAATACATGCATACACACATAATACATCAGGCAGACAATAGGGTAAGTACAATGGAAGTTGGGTGCTTACAGAAGGTACAGTGGAAGTACAGTAGGTGCTCAGGCTAGAGGTATATTAGCAGTGGGAACTAAAGTACAGGAAGGTACAATGGATGGTACTAGAGAACAAAAGGTAGAATCACTGTGGGGTGGCAAGTTGTTGAGACACCCCTAGAGATTCTAGTTGCATATTTCCTTTTCCAGGCCTTTGCTCCTCTTCTTCCAAAAAATGCACTTGCCCTGGGAACATTCCTGTGAGTGCTTTCCCCCCATATTGTTTTAATGTCCTGGGCATCCCCCGCACCTCCCTGGATGAGCACATTCACACTCAGAACCAGGGCCAGATTTACATAGCAGGTGCCCCTAGGCCTGCTGTCGTTTGTTGCCCCCTCCCCTCCCTTTTATTCAATCAAATTTTCATCATCGGAACCAGAGCAATGGGGATTGGTGCACAGGAAATTTTAAAAACTATCATATCTCCTGAGCTTCCCCATTGTTTCTGAATCAATGTGGGTGTGGTTGGGTAGCATGCCGCCCCTAAAATCCTGCCGCCCTAGGCCTGGGCCTTGGTGGCCTTTCCACAAATCTGGGCCTGCTCAGAACAACAATTTCTGTCCCCGTTTTAATAGGCTCAGGGAATGCCTGGCATATCAAAGCACCGTGGTGCTCACAGGAAAATAATCCTGCCCGGTGCAGTTTTTAAAGGAAGTGCAGGCCCTGTGTAAGAAGTAAGAGACCCCCAGTGATTCCGCCTTTTGTTCTTCTTTATGCACAGGAAGCAACAGTGGAACTGGGTGACCAGACACAAGAGGGTGCTGTGAAACTGGGTGTCTATGGACCAATTTTTTCAGTGGTGTTTTTTATGGGGGGGGTGATATATACTGATTGCCCAAGAGCATCAGCTCACAGAATCTTCAATGACAGTTCCCCCTTCTCTTTTCTGCTTCTTGACCATCTCCTTTCTGCTCTACTCACACACTAGTCAGTGTTTTCCTCCAGTGCTCAGGCTTCAGCTCTCTCTGACATTGTCTCATTTGGAAAGCCCTTGATTTATGCTTTCTGCATTTCACATGCAAGATGGGAGCCTTCTGTGCTGTGAGCTGACACTGACCTCAACATGGGTAAGATGTGCCAAGAAATGTCAAGGAAACGTCAACCTAATAGGCCTCTGGCCAAACATGGGTGAAGCCGCTGACGTGCTCATCTATATGAGTGTGTGTTCCGTTACTCCCACACTGTGTTTTATAGGAGAATAAAAACACTGAAATAAATTAGATTCAGTGGGGCAATTATGTCGGTTTCAGATGGAGAACTGCAGGTTCATCTTCCCAGATGTATATGCTTAACACTCAATGCAATATTAACGTTTGTGTTGCTCGAGAAGAAACAGTGCCAGACTTCAGTCACCCTAGCCATAGCCATCTGCTTTTATTTATCCAACGCTAGAGAATAATGGGTCAGAAACTCAACGAAAACACGAATAGGGCAGCAGTGTAAATGAGCGCACTGTGTTTTATCAGCAGAATACCAGTTGATAGCAAAGGGCAGAATTGGAAGGGAAAAAAAATTGTAAAGAGGTGGTTTACATTTAAAGGGGACCCAAGAAAATAATTCCAGATCCTATTTTATCATGTTTTTCAAGCTAAATGAACTTTAATTACACTGTAAAAATCATTTAAATCTTGTATCCTTCCATCTGGGAATTAATAATTATAGCAAGCAGGCAGGGGCTATTTTGTTGACACTGTTCTAAAGACAAGCCTGGCCTTTAAAACATTTTATTTCAGTGTGAAATTCCGCTGTAATAAAATGTTTTAAAGGCAAAGCCTGAGGATGGTGTGCTTCATATCCTGTTATTCAAGATTGGGAGTGGATGCTCCCTGAAAAAGGTAAGTGGTGTGCTGAAGAAAAATCATATTTGGACTAAAGACAAGCCTTGCATCATCTGTGGACCTGATGTCCATTCCCATGCAATTGCATACCTCCCAACATTTTGGAAGTAAAAAGAGGGACAAAATTTTTTTTTCCGCACATAGCGCAGCAATTTTTTGACCACACCCTTTCTGTGGCCACACCCCCTAATTACCATGTTTGTTTTACAAAATTTGGCAGGTTATGAAAGTTTGAAAATATTTCTCCTTATCTAAACTGTGTTTTTGTGTCTCAAAATTGTTACAAAGTATCTTATTTGCACCTGTTAGTTGTTCTGGGCTCTCTGCTAAAAGCCAATTAAGTGAGAAACTTTGTTTCTTTTTCCGGCTGTTCAGTGCAGAGAAAAGAGGGATTTTCCAGTACAAATGAGGGACTGCGGGTTGAGCAGTCAAAAGAGGGACTGTCTCTCCGAAAAAGGGACAGTTGGGAGGTATGCAATTGTTACACAATTAAACGGGGTAGAGAACGGGGGAATGTGGGGAGAGCAGTTACATCTAGTAAGTGCTGAATGGAAAGTGAAAGTAACTGTCTGCCCCGCCTCTATGCCTAAGGCATAGAGGAGGGGCAGACAATATTTGATTGACAGCTGAGATTTTTAAATGAGTTTACAACAGCTATGAATGATTTAGTAAAAAAAGTAATTTAGGTTTAATTTGAAAAGGACATTTATTATAGATACTTTTTATGTCTGGGTGACAGGTCCACTTTAAGATAACTTTTAGTATGTTATAGAATGGCTAATTCTAAGCAACTTTTCAATTGGCCTTCATTTTTTTCTTTTTTATAGTTTTTGAATTATTTGCTTTCTTCTACTGACTGTTACCAGTTTTCAAATGGGGGTCACTGACCCCTTCTTAAGAACAACTCCTCTGTAAAGCTATATATGTATTGTTATTGCTCTTTTTTATTCCTCATCTTTCTATTCAGGCCTCTCCTATTCATCGTCCATGCAAATGAATGAATGGTTGCTGGGGTAATTCGGACCCTAGCAAACAGGCTGCTGAAACAGCAAACTGGAAAACTGCTGAATAAAAAGCTAAATAACTCGGCAAATAATAAAAAAATGAAAAGAAATTGTATTTAGCCACAGAATATCACTCTCTGCATCATACTAAAATTTAATTTAAAGATAAACAACCCCTTTAAATGTGAACTAACCTTTTAAATGACTGATCTAGGGTTGCAAGGAGTTGCAACTGAGATTTGTGATTGAGTATCAGAGCCAGTTTATTGATTGTAGAGGCCAGTACTGTTCAGCTCTTTCTGCCTAGTGGGCTGGTTATGGTCTGATAGAATAAGGAACCAAAAATGTAATACAACGTGGAGTCACTCAGTGGAGGAGGTTATGGTGAATGGCACCATTGTCTGGAATTGCCCAGAAATATCACCAGCAACATCATGTCATCCCCTGTGGCCAGCGGGGATCTGAAGCAGCATACTTCTAATCTTAAACCTATTTGGAGAATAAACATAACGTTTTAGTTGGACTGGAAGGCACAGTCTTCAAACCTCAACCCCATTAAGTACCTGTGGGAAGAGCTTTACTGTAAGGCCACAAAAAAATGCCCTTCGTGCCAGTGGCACCTTTGGGACAAGTTACAGAAGACTGAATGGGCCAAAATTTACTCTGAAAGGCACCCAATAGTGCATTTCTCACACCTTAAATGCAGGTAAAGCACTTAATTACACATGTACAGTACATGTCCTACTATATCCAATGCTTTGAATTCAGTTAAATTAAAGTTAAAGGGGTGGTTCACCTTTAAATTGACTTTTAGTATGATGTAGAGCGTCATATTCGGAGAAAACTTGCAATTGTTTTTTCATTTTTTACTATTTGTGGTGTTTGAGTTATTTTGCTTCTTATTCAGCAGCTCTCCAGTTTGCAATGTCAGCAATCTGGTTGCTAGGGTCCAAAGTACCCTAGCAACCATGTGTTGATTTTAATAAGAGACTGGAATATGAATAGGAGAGGGTCTGAATAGAAAAACGAGCAATAAAAAGTAGTCATAACAATAAACGTGTAGCCTTACTGTGCATTTGTTTTTAGATGGGGGCCAGTGACCCCCCATTTGAAAGCTGGAAAGGGTCAGAAGAAGAAGGCAAATAATTCAAAAAGTATAAAAAAAGAAAAAATGAAGGCCAATTGAAAAGTTGCTTAAAATATGCCATTCTATAACATACTGAAGTTAACTCAAAGGTGAACCATCCCTTTAAGCTAAGCACTTCATACTAAAAAATTCTCTGTCTGTGTCCTTCTCTCATTGCCTGTTATGTGAGTGCTACCAGTGGGCCATATTTACTATATATGCACCCAAGGGTCAGGGCTTAGGGTGGCAGCATTAAGCTGGCCATAGATCTAGAGATTTTTAAAAGATCCGATCCTCATCGTGACGCCACGATTTTCTCGGAACGATCGTACGAATTGACCATCAACTAAAAAGACCAATTTGCCAGGAAAACAAAGGGGAGCTGCCTGCTTGGCCCTGCAAACATAGATAGATTGCACTGGGACCGATAAAGATTTTTTGACCTGACCGATCAATTTCCTGACAGATGTCGGCCGAAAAATCGTAAGATGTGCGATCGGTCGATTCCCACTAACCGCACAAGAAATTTCCCCAGCTTGCTGCCAGATACTTACAGCTACAGCAAGTGGCAGAGCTGGAGCATATGGTTTGGTTGGGTATCTTTACTGCTAAAGCGCTGTGGTTGCCTTGGGCTGCTACAGAAGCACAAAACATAATGTACAACATTTCTAGCTACTTCTTTAGTTATGCTTTACTTCTGCTTTAAAGGGATACTGTCATGGGAAAAAAAATTTTTTCCAAAATGAATCAGTTAATAGTGCTGCTCCAGCAGAATTCTGCACTGAAATCCATTTCTCAAAAGAGCAAATAGATTTTTTAATATTCAATTTTAATATTTGACATGGGGCTAGACATATTGTCAATTTCCCAGCTGCCCCAAGTCATGTGACTTATGCTCTGATAAACTTCAATCACTCTTTACTGCTGTACTGCAAGTTGGAGTGATATCACCCCCCTCCCTTTCCCCCCCCCCCAGCAGTCAAACAAAAGAACAATGGGAAGGTAACCAGATAGCAGCTCCCTAACACAAGATAACAGCTGCCTGGTAGATCTAAGAACAACACTCAATAGTAAAAACCCATGTCTCACTGAGACACATTCAGTTACATTGAGAAGGAAAAACAGCAGCAGAAAGCATTTCTCTCCTAAAGTGCAGGTACAAGTCACGTGACCAGGGCAGCTGGGAAATTGACAAAATGTCTAGCCCCATGTCAGATTTCCAAATTGAATATAAAAAAATCTGTTTACTCTTTTGAGAAATGGATTTCAATGCAGAATTCTGCTGGAGTAGCACTATTAACTGATGTGTTTTGAAAAAAACATGTTTTCCAAAGACAGGATCCCTTTGAGCAGCTGGTTTCTATTACACTGTTTGGATTGTCAGAACCACAAGCGGCCAGACAAGACAGGTAGTTTTTAGAGCATTATATTTGCAAATAAGTTGTTCATAGTAGATATTTATCAGTTGTTCATGTTAATAATATATTTTTAAGTTGTTTCCTTATTTAGAAAACAAACGCTCAGACTGAGCAGCGAACGCTCTCTCCCATACAGGCTGCAATTGTTCGTCGCGCCAGCAGGTGGCGTAAATACGCCTCGTTCAGCATTCAGCCATCAGAATTAAACGCCGTAGCTGGAAGCGCATCCAGTGTTGTAGCTTAGCCCCGCTCCAGACAGCAAGCGCCGGGCACCACATGCAGCAGCCACAGCCTCCCAGCGCACCCTGCCCACCTCTGCCCTGCTGCTGAGCGGACTCAGGTACCAGGATGAAGGAGGCGCGGATGTGAGCGATTACGAGCGATCGTCCGTAAAGAAGAGCGAATCTGCCTCCTCTCTGCAGGGTGTGGGCTAAAGGCACTGGCGGTTCTCCTCCTCGGGTTGCCACGGGATAGGGAATGCTAGCTCGACCTCTGCCCAAATGTTTCACTGGAATAAGTGGAGGAAAAGGATGGGAGCCAACACTTCATCCAAGAGACCGGTTTTCGATGAAAAGGAGGATGGTAAGTGGGTGCCGGGGGTGCTATGTAGCTAAGTGTAATACTTGAGTGTAATACAGAGGTGCCCATTGATCTCCAGGAGAAGAAGCAACTTCTTCTGCACCTTCTTCTGCCGTTGACCCATTTGCAGTTTCTTGATTTGGGGAGCTGTCCAAGTTCTGATCCCAGAGCTCTTGTTCTTCAACTGCAACTCCTGGAGCTGCTGGGAGGGAAGGTTACAGTTTCACAACAACTCCTCAGACAGTGCCTAGTTCCTTTTGTCTAATCTTTTAAAGTGCTGAATCAGTGGAGGATTTCCATTGCAGCTGCTGCAGAACTTCTTGTCTACCATCACCTTCCTATGTGTGTTAGAGAACCTTCAAGAAAGAGGTTCTGCAGCAGATGATATATGATCGTGTGATAGAGACAGGGATGATATAAATGTGGTAAAGCCGGTTCTACACGTTTATTCCATAGACCCATGTACATCATTTATTAATGCTGGAATTAAAAAGTTTGAATGTGCAGCACGGAAAGTGTTTTTTGCTGGTCCGACCCTTTGAATACATGGAACCTGCCTTTTATACGGAGCAGGGTGGGTTCTGCTTCAGAATGAAGTGAAAGCTCTGCTAACCTGGACAGGCTGATGTACAACGCCAGGAACTAGGTTCTTTGGTTTTGGCAATTATTTCTAATTTTAGAGGTTAGCTTTATAGTGATACATTACAAATGCCGGAGGAAAATTGTGCAGAACTATAGGTTCCATGCAGGATGCTGCCACTTTGCACAGTGATTTGTCTAAGTTGGAAAACTGGGCAGCAAACTGGAAAATGAGGTTCAATGTTGATAAATGCAAGGTTATGCACTTTGGCAAAAATAATATAAATGCAAGTTATACACTAAATGGCAATGTGTTGGGGTCTGTAGATAACACGTTGTCTAATTCTGGGCAGTGTCATTCTGTGGCTACTAAAGCAAATAAAGTTCTGTCTTGCATAAAAAAGGGCATTAACTCAAGGGATGAAAACATAATTATGCCTCTTTATAGGTCCCTGGTGAGGCCTCATCTGGAGTATGCAGTGCAGTTTTGGACTCCAGTCCTTAAGAGGGATATAAATGAGCTGGAGAGAGTGCAGAGACTAAGTGCAACTAAACTGGTTAGAGGGAGGGAAGACTTAAATTATGAGGGGAGACTGTCAAGGTTGGGGTTGTTTTCTCTGGAAAAAAGGCGCATGTGGGGGGACATGATTACACTTTACAAGTACATTAGAGGACATTATAGCCAAATAGCAGGGGACCTTTTTACCCATAAAGTGGATCACCGTACCAGAGGCCTCCCCTTTAGACTAGAAGAAAAGAACTTTCATTTGAAGCAACGTAGGGGGCTCTTCACAGTCAGGACAGTGAGGTTGTGGAATGCACTGCCGGGTGATGTTGTGATGCTGATTCAGTTAATGACTATAAGAATGGCTTGGATGTTTTTTTCGACAGACATAATATCAAAGGCTATTGTGATACTAAACTCTATAGTTGGTATAGATATGGGTATATAGAATTTATGTGAAAGTATGGAGAGTGTGTGTATGGATGCTGGGTTTTCATTTGGAAGGGTTGAACTTGATGCACTTTGTCTTTTTTCATCATGATTTAACTATGTAACCTGCCAACCTTCAATAATGAATACAAAGGAAACAATTCCCTTAATAAGGGGGGGGGAGTTTAATTTGCCAGTCCACATAGGGTAAACGAGTTCCAGGATTCAGCCCCAGTTCCTCAAATAATCGTTTAACAAAACTATCCCATGAACTACTATCTGCAAAAAGTAAATTTTTTTATTAAATTAGCATATTAAAATAGTACTTACTGACCCACCTTACGCGTTTTTTACTTAGTCGTAGGTGTTCAACCTTCCATAATGAACAGGGCACCCTAAACTTGTGGGCAGCCGCCTTACATATATTATTCAGCAGATCCATGTGCCACGGTCATTATTTGAAAAGCCACAGGCAATGTCATTCTTTCAAAATAAACAACTCTTATTTATTTTGTAATTAACGGCCTGCCACAAAGTACCGGTTGTTGCTGTTCTCTGCTTCATTGGAGGTAGAGCAGGTGTCACATTGTAATTAGTCACTCATGAGATTCATTGCTCATTCTTTATAGCACCGCCCCCACTAACTGTCAGTTCACTTGTCCACCCTTTATATAACAGAACCCTGGCAAAAATTGGAAGCTTTAAATTAAACTCAGTTTCAGATGGTGGGAACATCATTAGTACTAGTACTTCCAGGAAATGTCTTAATTAATGTGGATACCGTTTAACACTTGGACAATATACTGTATGGCAGCTTATACAGTACATACTTGATGGAATTTGATGTTGGATATGTCATATATTTGCCTTAGTCTGTGCACACAGGACGTCGTTTAAAAAAGGGGGACATATACTGAAGCTTATAACTTAAAGGGATACTGTCATGGGAAAATTTTTTTTTCCCAAAATGAATCAGTTAATAGTGCTGCTCCAGCAGAATTCGGCACTTTAATCCATTTCTCAGAGCAAACAGATTTTTTTATATTCAATTTTGAAATCTGACATGGGGCTAGACATATTTTCAATTTCCCAGCTGCCCCAAGTCATGTGACTTGTGCTCTGATAACCTTCAATCACTCTTTACTGCTGTACTGCAAGTTGGAGTGATATCACCCCCCTCCCTTTTCCCCCCAGCAGCCAAACAAAAGAACAATGGGAAGGTAACCAGATAACAGCTCCCTAATACAAGATAACAGCTGCCTGGTAGATCTAAGAACAACACTCAATAGTAAAAACCCATGTCCCACTGAGACACATTCAGTTTCATTGAGAAGGAAAAACAGCAGCCTGCCAGAAAGCATTTCTCTCCTAAAGTGCAGGCACAAGTCACATGACTTGGGGCAGCTGGGAAATTGAGAAAATGTCTAGCCCCATGTCAGATTTCAAAATTGAATATAAAAAAATCTGTTTGCTCTTTTGAGAAATGGATTTCAGTGCAGAATTCTGCTGGAGTAGCACTATTAACTGATGCGTTTTGAAAAAAACATGTTTTCCCATGACAGTATCCCTTTAATGTGAAATTGCTCAGAGTTTTATCCTGAGCACTTTTGCAATTTACAAATTTTTTTTTTTAGATTTCATAATGTTATGAATGTGTAACAGGAGTGTCCTCTGCTGTTCTATCTAGGTGGGGAACAAAAGCTTAATTTACTGTGGCAGGAAGTGTCTCCTGATGCTTCACTTCTCAGTTATTCCTCCCCTGCCGCACTGAACAATAGAACTGAGCAGAAAAGTGTCAGGAGATGCTTCCTGTACCCACCACACAGAACAGCAGAGGGTGCTGAAGTTACATATTAGCAATGTACAAATTGCTAAAATCGTGAAATCTTAAAAAAAAAAAAAAAAAAAAAGATTGTTGTAAATTGCAAAAGTGCTCAGAAGAGCACTGGAAACCATCTTACATTAAATATGCAGTTATACTGTATATTCACTTTAACATCCAGAGCATTTTGGTGTATATCCATTGAAATGAAGATAGCTCCATTAGTGTTTGCTCATTATTTCAAAGATGTATCCCTTACAGTCACAAAGTGATGATACCTGCCTGTCCGGCATGCTGGAGACTCTGCCAGTCCCAAGGGGCACACGGAATCAGAGCAGATGAAGATTAAAATGCAGCAGAACTTAGTGCATATTTTAAGTTCTCTGGTTCTGCAGGCCCAGGGTAAATGCTTTCTGTCCCTGCCATAAAATCTCCTGAGGGCAAAGCTGTCCTGAAAGATGCTCAGTATCATTGTGCAAAAGAAAGTTTTTTTTATAAACTTTTTAGGTTCCTGTGTGTCTTTCACTGAAATTTTTAGTGTGTCATTCTAACTGCTGTTGTGCCTCATTATTTGTTGTATGTCTTTAGCTATAGTTCATGTGTATCTCTAGCTTTTGTGCCTATTAAGTTGTTAGTAGCACTCTTATTACTGTGTAGCTTTAGTTGTTGTGCCTTTCAAGTTGTTGTGCTTCTCTAGTTGCTGTGCCTCTTTAGTTGTTGTGCCTCTTAGTTGTTGTGTCTACCTAGTTGTTGTGTCTCCCCAGTTGTTGTGCCTCTCTAGTTGTTGTGCTTCTCTAGTTGTTAAGCCTCTCTAGTTGTTGTGCTTCTCTAGTTGTTGTGCCTCTGCAGTTCTTGTGCCTTCCTAGTTGTTGTGCTTCTCTAGTTGTTAAGCCTCTCTAGTTGTTGTGCTTCTCTATTTGTTGTGCCTCTGCAGTTGTTGTGCCTTCCTAGTTGTTGTGCTTCTCTAGTTGTTGTGCCTCTGCAGTTCCTGTGCCTTCCTAGTTGTTGTGCTTCTCTAGTTGTTGTGCTTCTTAGTTGTTGTGTCTCCCTAGTTGTTGTGTCTCCCCAGTTGTTGTGCCTCTCTAGTTGTTGTGCTTCTTTAGTTGTTAAGCCTCTCTAGTTGTTGTGCTTCTCTAGTTGTTGTGCCTCTGCAGTTCTTGTGCCTTCCTAGTTGTTGTGCTTCTCTAGTTGTTGTGCCTCTTAGTTGTTGTGTCTCCCTAGTTGCTGTGTCTCCCCAGTTGTTGTGCCTCTCTAGTTGTTGTGCTTCTCTAGTTGTTAAGCCTCTCTAGTTGTCGTGCTTCTCTAGTTGTTGTGCCTCTGCAGTTCTTGTGCCTTCCTAGTTGTTGTGCCTCTCTAGTTGTTGTGCTTCTCTAGTTGTTGTGCCTCTGGAGTTGTTGTGCCTCTTAGTTGTTGTGTCTCCCTAGTTGTTGTGTCTCCCCAGTTGTTGTGCCTCTCTAGTTGTTGTGCTTCTCTAGTTGTTAAGCCTCTCTAGTTGTCGTGCTTCTCTAGTTGTTGTGCCTCTGCAGTTCGTGTGCCTTCCTAGTTGTTGTGCCTCTCTAGTTGTTGTGCTTCTCTAGTTGTTGTGCCTCTGGAGTTGTTGTGCCTCTCTAGCTGTTGTGCTTCTCTAGTTGTTGTGCCTCTGTAGTTCTTTTGTCTCCCTAGTTGTTGTGCTTCTCTAGTTGTTGTGTCTCCCTAGTTGTTGTGTCTCTCTAGTTGTGTTTCTCTAGTTGTTCTTCCTCTTTAGTTGTGCTTCTCTAGTTGTTCTGCCTCTGTAGTTATTGTGTCTCCCTAGGTGTTGTGCCTCTGTAGTTGTTGTTTCTCCCTAGTTGTTTTGTCTCTCTAGTTGTTGTGCCTCTTTGGTTGTTGCACCTCTTTGGTTGCTGTGCTTCTCTAGTTGTTGCGTCTCTCTAGTTGTCTGAATTAGCGATAGCTGGGGAGTGGAGATCACTGATCAGTGTAAGTTCCTGTAGGTGAGACAGCCAGAAGAACTGTGGAAGGCATTGCACTGATTCAGCAGGTTAAACTATCATAAAATACATTTTGATTACAGAACGTAGAAAGAAACATCCAGTTGTATTGAGTATTTTATGATTTTCTAAGACACTTTTATGGGAAGAGAGAACGAAACTACCTTTAATTAAGATGGTAAAACTGGTAATTAAACGAACAGCCTGCTGGGAATGTGCTGTCTGAAGAAATCAGACACAGTTACGATGAAGCCGAGAGCTGGAGACTTTGCTTTAAAATCCTCTTTTGCTCCGAAGCCCTCGAAACCCAATAAAGTCGTCAGCTCCAACAGTTCTAATTCCTTTTCTGTCAAAAGCCTACTTTCCCTTGGACAATCCTTCATCGTAACCTTACAGGGGGCTCCCATTAAACTCGTCATGACTTCTGTGTTATTATGATGGATTTAATATGTTCGAGCATCTCACATCAATTGCTGCTCCGATCAGCTCTGGAGGGGTCTCTTTCAGTTTAAGCGTTGCTGTAGGGAACACTTAATACTTTAATGTGGAATTGGATTAGTCATTTATATGTATAGCACTAATGCATTTAGTAATATCTTATAATGTGCACTTCTTGCTAGTGAGAAGCCCATGTTCCTGTAAATTTGGTGAAATACAAATATTTTTATTGATTTTTGCTGCAGCTGTAAATGTCTGTCTAAAATCATTACCATATTTTATATATACCCAGGGACCTGTGCCAAGGGCTGCAGTTTCAGGAGTGCAGCTCTCTGGCACCTGTATAGAAAAAATAACATTTTGGTCCCATTTTATATATAAGTCAGCTGGCCACCATCACTCACCTATTGCAAAATCCACAAGTAGAGCTGCAAAGTGGGTACCCTTCCTTTACCTGTGCAGGTTATTCCCCCCTACCCAATCAACACATATGCTGTATTGTGCAAAATTGCGTTAAAGAGGGAACAGTCATGGGGTGTGCCTAGGACAGTGCTGGTGCTGCTTACAATGGATCATTTTGTTGATGGTCTTTGGTATGAGGGAGCCCTAAATGTTTTAGGGCTCCCTCATCCCTAAGACCATCAACAAAATGATTTGCAGTTTATCGTTAACTGTGAATAACCATGGATGCCTTTAACGGCCTTGTGCTTTTTTTGCCCTGGTGTAAGAATAAGAACACAGACTGCAGAAGCCCTAAATGTCCCAAATGAGGCATCCTAAGAGAAAATAATAAGAAGGTGTGTCAGTTTAGCACAGCCAATAATCTCCCAGAAATCTTTGCTAACTGTCTTGTGATGGTCACTGTGCACTGTAAGTGGACTGAAGGTCTCGTTTTGAAACTCTTAAGGTGATATAGGGCAAGGGAGCAGATCCTAAAACGTTGCAGGGGATTTAGGCCAAATCTTTTAGCAAATTAGAGGGCACTTAGAAAGCCTTGGAGATCTCCTAGTATCCTGATAGCCCCATCTATATCTATTTTCAGGAGCCCCATCTATATCTTTCATGGTGGTCATGCTCAGAAGGATAGCACACTGTAACTGGATGGAAGGTCTAGCTCTGAAACTCTAAAGGCCCCCATACATGGGCAGATATTAGCTGCCAACAGATTAAATTGGCAGCTTATTGCCCAGTGTATGGAGCACTTAGAAGGGCTGAAAGTAGGGCAGAGGACAATCTTACGGGTTTAAAAATCCCATCGGAAAGAGGACCGCATAAGTTTGTTGATGCAGTGCTTGGTCCAACTGCCCGACTGCCTGTTTTTGCCTCAATGAGATCCAATTGTTGGGCCCTCAGAGTGTAGACGGCCCTCTGAAGCCTTGGAGATCACCTGATATCCTGGTGTCACCATCTATATCTTTTTTCAGAAGCCCCTAACGTTCATGGTGGTCATGCTCAGCATGATTGCACACTGTAACTGGACTGAAGGTCTAACTTTGAAACTCTTAGGAGAAGGGAAGTCATTTACCACTTGGGGGTGCCAAATGTTAGGCACTGCCAAGTGAATCTATGTAGAAGAAGCCGGAAGAGAAGCGCTCCATGGTGCTTGCTGGAATAACCCTGGGTCGGTGCAGTTTTCTGCTGATAGGAGCACCGGCCGGGATTTCAGGTAAGTAAATACATTCACTTGGAAGTGCCTAACATTTGGCACCCCCAAGTGGCAAATGACTTTCCTTCTCCTTTAAGGTGACCACGGGAAAGGGGACATATCCTAAGGATTTACAGGGGCTTTAGGTCAACTGGCTGAGCAGACTAGTTAGCAGACTAGAGGGCCCTTTAAAACCATTGAGATCTCCTGGTATCCTGGTTGTCATGCTCAGAAGGATAGCAAACCGTAACTGGCTGGAAGGTCTAGCTTTGTAACTCTTAAGGTCACCTAGGGCAATGGAGTAAGTATTTGCAGGGGATTTAGGTCAAACTAGAGAACCTTCTGAAGCCTTGGCGATCTCCTGGTATCCTGGTGTCTCCATCTATATCATTCAGATTTGCATTTTGCACAGTAAACTGGTAATGCACATCCAGTTCCCCTTTAAGCTTCTACTATAGCCAGCCTAGAAATACGATTACTATGAATCCAACAGCATGGGCTTCCATATGAAAGCAATTACATTTCAGCGCTGTTAGTCTTCCCTTAGCTAGACTTTAATTGCCGCTCTGCCATGGTCAGCGCTATGTACTTAAGTAGAACACGGAGGAATATTATTAGCGTAAGTAACCTTTCAAAAGAGCACATTAAGCATTTTCAGCACTGAATATCAAGTGATCTCATATCAAACAAATGAAAGTGCAGCAGATTTACAATGCCTCAGCCCTCCTTAAGGTATATAGTGATCTGATGAAACGATTGCTTAGTAAAAGAACTTGCTAAACTGCTTCAAAATCGGAGACAAAAATGAAAGATGAACCAAACTCTATAGTGGACATATAGGGAAGTAGGTTTTGAAAGATCCTTTCGTTTGCCATAACCTAGAACATACTGGTCAACATGCAGTAACTCAAGGCAAACAATCAGGGACCTAGGGTTTCCCGGATAAGGGATCTTTCCATAATTTGGATTGTCATACCTTGATTCTACTAAAAAATCATCTAAACTTTAAATAACCCCGATAGGATTGTTTTGCCTCCAATAAGGATTCATTATTTCTTAGTTTGGATCAAGTACAAGCTACTGTTTTATTAGGGTTCGGATTTGGTTCGTTATTCACCCAAATCTTTCACAAAGGATTCGGGATTCCACCTAAAATGGTGGATTCAGTGCATCCCTAATTATTACAGAGAAAAAGAAAATCAGTTTTACAAATTTGAATTATTTCATTAAAAGTAGTCTATGTAACCACTTTTTCAGCCATGCCGCCTCTCCCCACTTTCCCCTTCTTTTCTTTCCTTTCTAACTAGCTTTACTTCCTTCTAATTTTTTCTGTTGTTAAAATTCAATAAAAATTAACCTTTAAAAAAAGTAGTCTATGTGAGACTGCCATCTCATAATTTGGGGCTTTCTGGATAACGGGTTTCTGGATAATGGATCCCATACGGTACATTTTGCAAATTTTCAACACCCCTAGGGAAGAGGCTGCTTTGTGTCCTGTCAGGCTATTTGCGTTTTAGGAATAAACAGGCACCATTAGGGCCTGGAAGCTTGGTTGGGAGGGTGCTTAGCCGGAGGGCTGCTTAGGGTGAGATTTGGGAAGAATTAATCATTTTTATTATTTATGCATTTTATAATACACAAGTGCCATTAAAGTTCACCTTTAAGTTAACTTTTAGTATGTTATCGATTGGCAATTCTAAGCAACTTGTCAACTGTTCTTCATTTATTCTTTTCTTATAGTTTTTGACTTATTTGCCTTCTACTTCTGATCCTTACAACTTTCAAATGGGGGTCACTGACCCCATTTAAAAAACAAACAAATGCTCTGTAAGTTTACAAAATTATTGTCATTGCTACTTTTTATTACTCATCTAAATCTTTCTACTCAGGCCTCTCCTATTCATATTCCAGTGTCTCATTCATATCAATACATGGTTGCTAGGGGAGTTTGGACCCTTTGCAACCAGATTGCTGAAATTGCAAACTGGAGAGCTGCTAAATAACTCAAAAGCCACAAATAATAAAAAATGAAAACCCAGATGCAAATTGTCTCACAATTTCACTCTCTACATTATACTAAAGGTTAGTTTAAAGGTGAGCAACCCCTTTAATCACCTGTAAGTGTATTAACATATGAATGGTGCGTATTGATGTCATCTGTTAATTTGTGATGTCACAATAATCTACCCTGCAGCCTTGTGCCTGGTGACTTGTTTCTTACTATATTCCTTATATAACCATATAAAGCATACATCAGCAGTGTATTTCCAGTACAATTACACCATTGCCTGGTAGAACTTTGTATTAAAAAAAAAGAGACCTGCATTAATCAATTCATTGCCTGGTAGAACTTTGCATTCAAAAAAAAAAAAGAGACCTGCATTAATCAATTCGTCTATATAAATTGCATGTACATTGACCAACATTTCAGGGTAGGTTTCCCCAAACCGCAGGTGTCACGTCGGATGCGACGGAAATAAGGTAAGTAATAGCCTTGTTGGATGGTGTTGCAGTGTTGATCTAACGCAACACGACTGTCAGATGCAGACGCTTTATCGTGTCGAGTCGGATCAACGCTGCGACTTCATCCGCCATTACCATCTCTTACCTTATTTCTGTCACATCCGAAGTGACACCTGCGTGTTTGTTCAACATGTGGGATTGTGCGGAAATCGCCCGTGGAGTCCTACCCTCAGTCCTCCTGTGATATATATATATATATATATATATATATATATATATATATATATATATATATATATATATATATATGCCCTATTCCTTATATTATCCCATTATCCCTATTATTATAGGAGTTAATACATAGAACTCAATTACCCTTTTATCAGCCATTCCTTTTATGTTCTTAACATAATTAATTATAGGTATCATCCATATTATATATTGCAGTTCGAGAACTGCTGGGGTAAATTGTGCTCCTGTGTAGGACCTGTCACTGCTGGTGTCACTGTGTCCTCTGGAGCATATTTTTAGCATTGCATTCTATATATTAATGCCATTCTTGCTGCAGTGCTCGGGGCTATAACGAACCCTTGGAAGTTGTGGCTCTGGGGTGACTCTGGGGAGAGAGAGCACAGGACACTTATATAGAGTTCATGTTGGTGACTGCACGCTATGCACTCTAATGAACAGATTCAACCTTCTCCAGTACTTTAATCTTTGGTTTAGCCATTCAGCACTGCAACAAGGCAATCACGATTACCTGCTGTTATTTTACAACACTATGGATTGGTCTAATGTCAATGATGTTGAACTAATGAGAGCTCGGGAGATAAGCAGGTTCATTACACAAGGGTAAAAAGCGTTGGATTCTCTGCAGGATTTTTTTTTCCTTTTATCTGGCTAATTAAAGGGGGAAATATACCCTTTTCATGAGGACATATACTGTTGTAGGTTCAAAACAGATTTATTTCTGATTATTTTCAATTTAGTTATGCACATATGGACGCAGTCTTCATGTGCATTCTCTCCATTCATTAAAAGCACTTAGATAGATAGTTGCAGGTTATTCCAGTGCATAAGTTCTGCCTCTTGTTTCGAATAACATGTAAGTGCACCTGTTGAGGCAGGGGAAACATGGAGTAACCCCTACCTTCAAGCTGGTGGCAATTCCAGAGCAGCGCACAGGTGCCTAAAGAATCTCATGCAGAAGTCATTCTGACTCCAAGCTCCACACTCTCCCACCCCTGGACCCCAGGCTAGGCCCGGATTTGTGGTGAGGCCACAATAGGCGGCAAAAAATTAGGGGCGGCATGCCGCCCAGCCGCATTATGGGGACCTGTGCGTCCCCATTCAATAGCGCTGTTTGTTGGCGATAACGCATGGGGTGGAGTGTGGGCGGGCCGAGAAATCCGGGCTTGCCCCAGGCTTGCTCCCGCACATAGACCCGAGCTGTCAGATGTGAAATTAAGGAGGGAGGCTAACAATATGGATGGGGGGACAGTGGGTATGGGGGCAGGGTGGGGGTTGGAGGGCGAACACCAGAAGGACCCCAGACACCTCAGTCCGACTCTGCATGGGACTTTTTGTCACCCGTGATTAATCTAAACTACAGCAGGCGACAACACATCCCTTGTTTCCTCTCTATCAGATAACATGGCAATCGCCGCTGAGAAAATATATGTGGCATGGCTTCTTTCCGAAGTGTTTTACCCCACGTATGTTTTCCCAGTGGCATTTGGCATTTTATCTGATGGAGATGAAACAAGGGACATTTTGTTGCCTGATGAGCTGAGATTAATTATAGGTGACAGGGCGTCCCGTGTGTCATAGCGCATTTGCCACATGAGCAAGGAAATAGGGATAATTTATGAACACGATGGACGAATTTGTCCCGTTTCGCTTTGCCAAAAAATTAGTGAATTTTCTGTGAAATTCATGAAAGGGTGAAAAATCGACAATTCTGGCGCTGGCGAAAATTCCAACGCCCGTGACCTATTTAGTCTAATTGCGTTAAAGGCAATGGGCGTGCATAAAATTGTCACCAATGTCAAAATTGTCGCCGGCGTCAAATTTGACACCGGCCAATTTTCGTGGCAGTTTTGCGAATTTCTCAACACAGAAATTCGCCGCAAATAATCTCTCCCAATCTGAGCGTGTGTATCTGCTTAGCTGGGCCCCCGGTTGTCAGCCTGCTGCAAAGTTTAGAAGAGAGGCGGGAGCTCTGGTGCCAGCATGATTTTTCTCCTATTCAGTTCTCTGAACCCTTATTGGACGCTTAAGTTACGTCCCGGTGAAGCTGCATTGGGATTGGATAGGCTGGAGGGGAAGTTCCTACTTCACTCATCCAATCCCTGTACAGCTTTACTGCACATATTGTGCTATTTTTGGGCAACTTTTGAAGTGCCTCTTGGCTAGTTTTGGGCTGGTTTTGGAGCTGACTTTGGCTTGTTTTGAAAATTAGACTTGGCAACCCTGTCCTGTCCTCTCTTTTAAACTTGAAGCATGGCTGGGTCCCCCTAAGACCCGGGACAACTGTCCCCCCTGTGCCCCCCTGATGGCGACCCGGAGTGACTGTCTGTAGCATCTTACAGCAGCCCCTCTGGCGTTCACCACAATCCCACAATGGCCACAATGTCTGGGAAAAACACGGCATTATGTGAAGAAACACATTGCACCATTTGCTGTGCTCGTAATAGAGCCATACTGTGCATATATCAGTCCAAGCCCTTATAAATTATAAAATAAACATAGGACTGGATGACCCTGATCCTAAGAACTTACCATCTAAAGGCGAGTGATTAAGTTAAACATACTGGCAGTTAGAATCTTTCTTATACAACTGTCAGTAACCTAACTGTAATTTATCTTACAGTTTAATCTCCACAGATACTGTGATTAGACCTCGATTCCCTTCTCCCTCCATAGCGAGGGGCGCATAACAAGGCCGACATCCGGCAGTTTGGACTTTGTCTCACCTGATTGCAGCAGTGCAGATTGTCAATAGCAGCCTGGGTGATTTGCCAGTGCGCATAATGAGCCAAATGATATGCAGAAACTCATTTTCTTCTCAGCTTTGGGAAATCAAAGGCACATCGTGTTATGTAAGGAAATGACGGATGTAATTTCCATAAAAAAAGTGCCGGTGTTTTTCTGGGCCCACATCAAGATTTGTTTTTTTTTTTGTTGTTTTTTTGCTGATGCGATTCAGCTGGTTAGTGAGCCCCGCTCTGTTATCCTATCTGTTCCCAAAGGACAGGGCGGATACAGATTGCTTGCAGGAAGCTGACATTTTGTTTGGGTTTGATGGCTAATGTGCTTTCTAGTTAATTCGGGAGACTAAATGTCAGGCTGTGCATCCCTGCCAGATATGAGGCATATGTTGGGAAATGACAGAGGCTTCCATTGTAGCATTTCCTATGAAAAAGACAGCTTAAATGGCATTTTTTGGGGGGGGGGTGAAGGCCTCTGGTGTGAGTTGCTAACGTTTAGCCGTGTACGGTTATTACACTTTGTGATCGCTCTGTTGAAAGGAAACAAAAGCTGAAGAGATAATAGCAAAACCATTATCACACAGACAAGGCCATTATCAGAGAGGCAGAAACAGGCAAACAAACAAAAATAACTACATATAAAAGGGAAAGCATTATCGCCCCTCTGAGGACAATGGAAAAGCAACTTGCCTTGGCTGATAGACCGGCTTTGGTTCATAGCAACCGGCTTATTAAATTTTCAGATATTATCATGTTCCCAGAATAAAGGGTTGATTCCTTCTCACAATTTCCTTTCTGTACAGCACCAGTTATTTTCAATGCAGTCTTAAAGGGACAAAACCGCCCATGTCCATACCATCGAGAGATGCTGTACAGCATAGGCATTAAAGAACCTTATATAAAACCTTATATATGTACGGAACCTGTTATCCAGAATGGCCAGGTTTTCCAGATAATGGATCTCTGTAATTTGGATCTTCATACCTTTAGGGTAAGGGCACACGGGCAGATTCGGGGAGATTAGTCGCCCCGATGACAAATCACCTCTTGTTCGGGTCGACAATCTCCCTGAACTGCCTTTGTTTTCTGAAGTTGCCCGTAGCTTCCTTGTAAGGCATTTTTGGGCGACTTCAGAAAAAGAAGCGCCGTGACTGTGATCCCGCTGGCGATTTTTCATTATAGCCGATGGGAAGGTAGTGGAAGGCAGTTCGGGGAGATTGTCGTCACAAAGAAGAGGCAATTTGTCGTGGGGGTGACTAATCTCCCTGAATCTGCCCGTGTGCCCTTACCCTAAATCTACTAGAAAATCATGTAAACATTAATTAAACCCAATAGGCTGTTAAGGATTCGTTATATCTTAGTTCGGCTCATGTCCAATATACTGTTTTATTATTACAGAGAAAAAGGAAATCATTTTAAAAAAATTTATGGGAGATGGCCTTTCCGTAATTCGGAGCTTTCTGGATAACGGGTTTCCGGATAACGAATCCCATACGTATACAGTGCAATTGTGGCATCAGTTGGTAGCAGCTAGGATTTCTTTTATTAGGCATGACCGTGCTGCGCCAATTCTCATTGGTAATGGCAGAAAGTTATTTACTGGCTATGTTCCTTCTGAAACAGAAGGATCAGGGCCTCAGCTGTTTAAACTACAACTCCCAGCATTCACAGTAGGAAACACAAGAATGTGGCATCCCTGCAGAAGTTATATGTGTGATACAGATGCCCTTCTTCTTTCTGCTGGTTGGTCATCAGATTGATGTGCAATTTCCTCTTTAAATATCTTTCTCTGATCTGACGCCCCCTTTTCAGTTCACTTGGCAGCCAGGACTTGTCCTTTAGGAAATTTGTGTATTTTAAACTGTCAACAAGATTTGTATCAGTTCAGCAAGGCTGCCTTCCAATCAGCTACAGAACTAGTGACTGGCAACACAGTGTGGGGAGTATAAAGGCCCTAATATTTGTTCTTGTAAACAAGTGTTTATTACAATTGTACTTTATATATTGGCTTACAGTAGAATTCTTGCTTCTGTCTGTACATGCCATGATAAAATCTAGGACAATTTCCTTGCTGTGGAAAGATCATAATGTAGACCACACCCCTAGGATTGCTAGACCACACCCCATTGTAGGTAGTTAAACAGGCTAAAGGTGGCCATAGATGTAGAGATCCACTCGTTTGGCGATATCAATGTGGAACTCTCCACATTTATGTGGGCAATATCGGGCTGATCCGATCGTGGGCCCTAGGGCCCAACAATCGGATCATAATGGATCCAATACGGTTGGTCGGATTGCGGGACCACATAGACGCACAGATGCAGGATTTTTTAACCTGCCCGATCAAGATCTGGCCATCGAGGGGGGAAGCCCATCGGATGGCCCACGGTCTGTCGGCAGCTTTTATCGGCCCGTGTATGGGGACCTTAAGAAGGAGATGAAAATGGAGGTTATGGACAGAGAGTCTGAAAGGCAATGGTAGATCAGGCAAAGCTAAATTTGGAGATTGTTCCCATAGGCAGAGGGTACATTTGGTATTTGGGGAGTTTAATTGAAGACATTTTATATTCAGGTCCTTTCATAATATCCAATTGCCAATTCCATGTATAATATCCCTGAACACGTACAAGATATGTACAGTACCAATTTCATATATATATAATGCATCCTAGAACACATGGCAGGAAAAAATGCAGTGTTTGTCTCATGTATATTGCCCCCAGCACATACGGTAGAATAAATACAGTACCAGTTTCATGTATAATACCCCAGAACACATAGCAGGATAAATACAGTACTTATTTCATATATAAAGCTTTCTAAAATAAATCACAGGATAAATGCACTGCCTGTTCCATGTATTTTGCCTTAAGACCCTTATTAGTATAACTGCAGTGCCGATTTTATGTATAATACCCCAGGACAAGTAAAATGCCATGTTAATTTCATTTGTAGCAAATTAAGTAAACAAAGATGGCTTGTATGACTGCTCCTCTGGAGTAAGTATACTTGTAAAGTTTACCAATAATATGTCACCATGCCATATCATCACAAAAAAACCCAATCCAAGAGTTGCCAAAAACTGGGAAACTCAAAATAGGTGAAGAAGGTCCATAAATAGTAAATGCAGTAGCAAAGGGAGTTGTAAAATGCTAAAACGTATTTATTAGGACATGTGTAGCCTAACACGTTTCATGCCAAATGGGCATTTACTCTCAGGCCCTTCGAGAAAGTGCCCATTTGGCACAAAACGCATTAGGCTACACATATGCTAATAAATACTTTTTACATTTTACAACTACCTTTGCTGCTGCATTTACTATTTGTGGATCTTCTTCACCTATTTGAGCTTTTCATATATAGCAACCCATGTACACATGGTGGGATAAATAGTAACTACATTTTGTAGTCAGTGTTGGACTGGGGTTTCTTGGGCTCACTAAGACTGCCACCTCGAGGGCCACCACCCCAGCCACAGAGCCCCCCTCCCACACTAGCGAACCCCCCACTGAACCCCCTCCCCAACGGGTACCTCCAAGCCACATCCCCTCCCCAAAATGTACCCCAGTGTCTTGTATGAAATTCATTGCTGTTATATTTAGATGAAGCTTACATGACATTGTCAAGATAATAATATTCAAAATCTTTACAAAAATTACATCGGCTTCTGTTTTTCTCTCGATCTGAATCAAAAGAAGTTCTTTAGCATTCCATGAGAAATAATGTTTTATACCGGTCTTGACATATTTAACTGAGATATTGAATGAATACAATACATATTTGAGGCTTTTTAAATGGGCCCGGAAGGGAATATCATCAAGTGGCAAACTGGAATAATGTCCAGAGAAATTGCACATGTATTTTTTGGTTTACAATACTTTTATAGGGAAGCTATTAAACCCTAGAGATAAATACACAATTTATTTGGCATTTTGGTGTTCGATAAATGCCTAATTAGCCAGTATAAATGAATTGGTCTGAAATATATCTGAAGACTAAACTGCCATTTTATTGGCATAAAACTAGTACCAGGCACAAATCAATGTGTGGTGGAAAAAGCTGAATCAGAACCCAGCACTGCATTAACTAGAGCCATTGGAATTCTGTATGTGCTATAGCAAGCTATTTAAGAACCAAAAGCTATTACATGTCCTTCAATCTAAGATGTGAGAACAATGCCTACGAGACAGTTAGACAATGTTGGAATTTTCCAGGCAGTTGAACAGACGTATATCTTTCTGAAGAAGTTACGGATCTAAATGTGGAGGCAATTTAGCCACTTCGGTTTAACGTAAAGCCATGGAGCCTTTTGCAAATCAATTGGATGTATGGCAAGAGCAAAAGCTTTAAGGAATACATGCCTTGACTGTAGTGGAAGGAAATCAAAGGTTATAGAGACATATCGGACCTGTTATCTAGAATGCTTGGGACCTGGGGTTTTCCAGATAATGGATCTTTCCATAAATTGGATCTTTATACCTTAAGGGGCAGATGCATCAAGGGTCGAATATCGACTGGGAATGAAAATCCTTCGACTTTGAATATCGAAGTCGAAGGGATTTTGCGCAAAAACTGCGATCGAACGATCAAAGGAATAATCCTTCGATCGAACGATTAAATCCTTCGATCGAACGATTAAATCCTTCGATCGAACGATTAAATCCTTCGATCGAACGATTAAATCCTTCGAATCGAACGATTAAATCCTTCGAATCGAACGATTCGAAGGATTTTAATCCAACGATCGAAGGATTATCCTTCGACCAAAAAAACGTAGCCAAGCCTATGGGGACCTTCGAACGCGAACTAGGGGGTCGAAGTTTTTTCTTAAAGAGACAGTACTTTGACTATCGAATGGTCGAATAGTTGAACAATTTTTAGTTCGAATCATTTGTTTCGAAGTCGTAGTCGAAGGTCGAAGTAGTCCATTCGATGGTCGAAGTAGCCCAAAAAACACTTCGAAATTCGAAGTTTTTTAACTTCGAATCATTCACTCGAAGTTAATGAATTGGCCCCCTATGTCTGCTAGAAAATCATATAAAAATTAAATAAACCCAATAGGCTGGTTTTGCTTCCAATAAGGATTCATTATATCTCAGTTTGGATCAAGTACAAGCTACTATTTTATTATTACAGAGTATAATAAAATATTCTTTAAAAATGTGGATTATTTGGATAAAATAGAGTCTATGGAAGACGGCCATCCTGTAATTCGTAGTTTTCGGGATAATGGGTATCCGGATAATATAATATACAGTGTATAAATATATATTGACAGGTATCACACCCATAAATAATTCAGTGATTTTCAAATGGAGGCTTTGTCAGACACCCTCGTTAGCCACTTGCTTAAACGTTATTGTTATTTAGCTACATGTAAAGGCTCTGACCAAATGCTGACCAAAAGACAAGCCTGAACCTTAAAAAGATTCTTGCAGTGGGTTACCATAAGGTTTCTAATGGTTGTGAGTAGGATTTCTGGGTTGGGATATGGGTACAGGTTGAAGGGTCACAGGTAGGGTTGCCATATAAGCTCCCTTTAACAGTTTATGCCAGTGTAGGTTAGATAATCAAAGACATGGATCTTTGACCTATTTTGGAGCTTGATGATTGGCCAAACAGGCATATTTAATCTTTAGGCCCTTGAGCCTACGATCATATCAAATGGGGTTCTCTGGTCGTTGATCACTTCCATAACCCAATGTGGTCCTCAGTAATTGAATTTTCTATAAAGCTGAATTTTTATATTGATAAGCATCAGATATCCATCAAGGAGGCAATTATTCTGGACCCATACTGCCCAATGATTTTCTAGAGATACATCAGAAATCCCAGCATGAAGGTCAGTTAATGTGAGATTTGGGGTAAAATGGATAAGTTTTCTAGTTATAAGCCAATCTGCTGCCATCCAGAAAACATATTAATGCTAGTCATATCTGACCATAGCTCTTGCCATAGCACTGCTGTCAGTGAATTATTTTAGGCAACATATGAAGTGTATTGGTGTTTTCTCCACTAGCGAAAATATACCATGTATGACAGTATCCTTATAAGAAGATCTGGTGGAGAATGACTACTTGCCCAGCATGAAGGTCAATTAAGGTGAAATTTGGGTTGAAAACATATTTGCTCTCCTAGCTACACTTGCTTGAATGCTGTTACCCTTGTGTTGCTATATCTGTAACCTTGTTATGGGCCCTAGAAGGGGAACTTGAACTGAAAAAAAATCTGATTATCGCTGCCTTACAGACTGCAACGTATTGATTTTCCAGGAAAGGTATCAGTTTCACATTTCTTAAGTTGTCTTCAAGAGTTACCTTACCCCTGTATTTATGTGAAAGCCAATCTGCTTTTGTGCATTACTAGGTTGTCCAGGCCGAATGTTTTTGTACTCTTCTGTGGCCACCATAGTAGTATTCTGGGATCTGGGCACTTTTCCTGGTTGAAACATGATCTATTTGCAGTCATTACACCTGCCATTATGCCATGAGTGTTTTTTCCATTGAATACCACAACCAGGCAATGCTTTCCTTAACACTATCCAATGCATTTACTAATAATATCTCACTTGCTCAGGCCAATGGCAGTAGGTCTGTGTTATCCTGCTGTGAATGAATATTTTGGGGAACTTATGTCCATCTAATTGTGCACGTTTTCTTCATAACTCAACTCAGGCAAGAAATTTATGGACGCATTTAGATTGGTTGTTCTTAAAAGGAGAGGACATAATGATACAATTAATTAAGGTACTAAAAATGGCTCCTGCACTTCCATATGGTTGCTAATGGATCCATCCAGCCTCTTCTGATGATTGGTGCCCAACAGTGCTTACTGACATTGGGGGACCTAGGAGCCACCAGCACCCTGGGTCTTGCTGTAGCTCCAGGATAACCATGGCTGGTTGCATCAAGATGTAGAGTCCTGTGCCATCTAGTTTAGTAGACCCATTCCTGACCTGGACCTGCTAAACTGCAGTCAGACCTGGAACCAGCTGACCCACACATTCTTGCATCTATCTACGCAATTGTTTGACCCACCCCTGCCTTGTGCTGCGAGATCCTAGTACAGTGATCCCCAACCAGTAGCTCGTGAGCAACACGTTGCTCTCCAACACCTTGGTTGTTGCTCCCAGTGGCCTGAAAGCAGGTGCTTATTTTTGAATTCCAGGCTTGGAGGCAAGTTTTTGTTTCATAAAAACCATGTGTACTGCCAAACAGAGTCTCAGTGTAGGTTGACAATCCTCATGGGGGCTACCAAATGGGCAATCACAGCACTCCAGGAACATTTTTCATGCTAGTGTTGCTCCCCAACTCCTTTTACTTCTGAATGTTGCTCATGGGTTCAAAAGGTTGGGGATCCCTGTCCTAGTAACATCAGATATGGACATGTGGAACATAGACTAATGTTGTATTATTTGGTTCCTACAACTAAACAGCACACATTGCACCGGCATAGTCCCCAACTCCCCTTGCAGATTCCAGACCGAAATCTGTCTATTTTGACAGTATTATGTAGGTAACCACTGGTACCCAACCCTGATGCGGGACACTATCAATAGGTACAACAGTGAATCAGATGCCACTTTGAACACGCAATCTGGAAGTGAAACTGACACCTCTCTTAAAAAGCTAAACACAATTAGCCATTTGTGTCAATATACAGGCACAAATGCATCGGTTTAAATGTATCTGGAGCAATTCAGAGCACACAATTATGGCAAAAAAAACCCCAAAACATTGGCACAATGATACTGGACTGGGCTTCCACTATCAAAAAGAATGTTCAGGCCCCACTCCACCACCCTTAGCCACCCCTCTTTCCCAAATCTGTTACCTACCCCCCAGTCACACCAAACACCCATACTCCTTAGGGATGAGCGAATCTTTCACCGTATTTCGCCCATAGACGTCAACGGCAGAAAAAAAATATTGCGCATCCAAAAAAATTTGCTACGTGTCAAATAAAAAAAAATTGTCACCCATAGACTTTAATGCATTTTTGCGAATTTTCGCCGGCGGCAAATTTTTGGCGAAGCAAAACGGATTAAATTCACCCATCCTACCCCTTCTGGTAGACTGCAAGATGCAGGGGAGGCAGTTATACAGCAGACCCTACGACTGGCCCCCTCTCCACCGGGTTCCTCTCTGGGTTCTGCTGTATGGTAGTTACATCGGTGAAAAAGGGCTTATTATGGGAAAAAAAATGCTAAATTGCACTTTGAACACTGCACTTGCATTCATAAGCCACTTCTATAATCTAATCATTGTAGCAGCCCATTGACTCAAAGAAACCATTCAGCAACATACTGATTGTCCTAGCTCAGATAGAAAATAAATGCCCCATGGGTCACTGAATTGGAGCAAACTTTTACCCTGTATCCAGGATACATGGTGTTTCTGATTGGATTTCTTTTATTGCAGCAGAAAGGTTCTGTGTAATCTGAAGACACTTACCTTGGCTGATAAATATGTGCTTCTGTGCTTCTGTCTCACGCCACCTGGGTTTTCTGTTCGCGTCCAAATATCTGAAAGCAACGATTTCACCGCTTTCACAATCCCCGAGCCGCGGCACATTAGTCAGGTCATCCCAGATGGGGCTCCAAGGTCTTGTAGTTAAACTTTATTGCGGCAGTTCTGTGACATTATGAAATATGGGCAATTGAAACCGAAATACAAAAGAAATTGAAATCTATTCTTATTGCACACATGATCTATGGAGCTCAGTAGCAAATGCTTTACTTTCCTAATGTTTCCAGGGCCTGAATTGACTGGTAAAGGCAGGGAACGCTGATCATATTCAGAGCATTGTGTTCCATATCCTGATGCTTTTATATTTTGGATGGGGGGCTGTCAGCTGGTGACTGAACGTTAATACCAATGGTTCTGATACTGGTACCACTGTACCTACTGATATCCAAGTAATCATGAAAGCTTATAATATTATAGAAAGCACAACCTTATATTAATGATAATTAATAGTGAATACATCTGGAAAATGGGGCGCAGGCGCAGCTGTGTTATAGTAAGTAAGGGATATTGATAATAATTCAGCACCATGTGTCTGTCCCTGTCAAAATCAATCGCGTTTCAAGGCAATGGCCGCAATTCGGTCTGGCACATTGCCATCTTGCAGATGCTAGGGTTAATTCAATTCCCTGACTTTATTTCAGGCCCCATATTTTATTGCTTTGTAGCTTGTGACAGTGATAGTGAAAGAGATAAGAAAGCAGAGCTGAGGACAGGTAAAGAAAAGCAATGAGCATTTAACGTAAACCGATGTATAAAAATTGGTTTAATGCAACAGGAATCCCACAACACTTTTATATCCGTTAGGAAAAAAATATACAGTGTTAAAACATGTCAACTCCCCTGTTTTTGTTTTGAAGTTTCTTTGATTTAAACTCATTCCTCCTGTCTCCCAAGTCAGTGACAGAACTAGAGAAGGGGGTGCGATTGGACCAGGGCTCTCGCCCCGCTGAAGCCACGTACGCAGCGTACGGAGGGGGGGGTCCCAGCTGCACGTCCAGAACCTGGGCCCACCCCCACTAGTTACTTTACTGTCCCAAGTAGGGTTGTCACCTGGCAGGTATTTTACCGGCCTGGCCGGTAAAAATGATGGTTGATCCCAATGTTATTAATAGGGAAAAAAGTTAAATATATAGGAAGGCCGGAATTTTTTTCCAGAAAAGGTGGTAACCCTAGTCCCAAGTAACAGTTCTGTCTCCCGCTCTCAGCAATTTGCACCTGAAACCTAACTTACGCTCTCCATTGAAATGCATAGAATCATCACCCAAATTCTTCAGATATTAGGGGTGCGCCGAACCATATTATTCTGGATTCGAGCAAATTCAGAATGCTTCCTTCTGGATCTGGCCGAATCGTGAACCAAATCCGAAACCCAGAATTCCCAGGACACAAGCAGAAAATGACGAGGCACGCACAAATCCTGTGCAAAAACTGTGCAGCACATGTGGCACATTTTATGGTTTTTTTAAGGGCTTGGATTCGGTTTCACCAGACTCTTGGATTCTGCCAAATCTAAATCCTGCTTAAAAAGGCTTGGTTTCGGTCGAATCTTTAACTGAATCCAGGATTTGTTGCTTCCCTACATGGTAACCAGGGTCAGACTGGGCCACTGCCCTTGATGCCCCCCACCACCCTCTCTGGCTCGGTCACAGCAAAAGAGGGTACGTGCATGTGCGTCCAGGCTAAACGAGGGTTGTGGCTGCAGCAGGGGTGTAGAACGGGGTTTGCAGCAGGGGTAGCGGGGCCCTGAAACAGCAGCCCCGGTGGGCCCCTGACCCCCAACTCCTACCCTGCCAATAACATCTGAAACAGTGGAACAGGGAGCACTGCATGAGGCAGGGCATGGGTAGAACAGGGGCAGTGCCAGGGAAGTGGCAGGCCGAACCCAGAGCACTTTGGATCCGGATTGACATCTTTGGTTGTTTTTTTTTTTTAAATGGGTTTTGTTTGTAATATGATTACAGCAGACAAAAGTGGAAACATTATTAAAAAGCCACTGTACAGTCCTGTGCCCTGCTCTATGGAAATGATCACTGACCAGGAGCACTTGCACCCCAATACATGAATGAGGTTCTGGTGATTCCTCCTTGGTGGGGTTTCAGGAATGGGTCCCTGCGTAAGGCGCTATGGTTAATGCTCAGCTTTTGTTCTACTTAAAGTTATGTTTCAGACATTTGTAACTAGGGATGCACTGAATCCACTATTTTGGATTAGGCCGAACCCCTGAATTCTTCACAAAATATCTGGCCGAATACCGAACCGCATTATAATTTGCATATGCAAATTAGGGGTGGGAAGGGGAAAACATTTTTTACTTTCTAGTTTTGTGACAAAAAGTCACGCAATTTCCCTCCCCAGCCCTAATTTGCATATGCAACTTCGGATTCGGTTCAGCCGGGCAGAAGGATTTGCCCAAATCCGAATCCTGCTGAATCCCTATTTATAACAGACATGAATCTCTTAAACTTTAATGGTAAGAAGAATGTTTTTACCTGTTTAGTCTCAGCAAAATGTGCACAATCAATACAGGTTTCTAGGATTATGTAGCTTACAGTTTAATGTTACTTGTTTTAAGCATCAGTGGAGATCCATTCTTCATTCACTCTCAAGTCTTTACTACTCTGCTGAACACACAAGAAATAATACTGTGTAGCAAGCCGGCGCCGTTTCGCAAATTTTTTGCTGTTTCGCTGGACATTCGTGAATTTTTCGGCGAAGCAAAACGTCCCAAATTCGCCCATCACTATATATAGTGAGTCAGATAAGACTGTGTCTCATATTTCTATCAGAAGGGCATGGGGAAAATAAATCAATTTGTTTTGCTGAGGTAGATGATCTTTTTAATGACTCTTAGGCACATACACTTGGTTTGCTGACAATATATTGTTTAAGACAACTTAACTAAACTAAAAAAGTCTGATTACTGCTGGTTTAAGGTGACGTCCACATTCCAGGGTTGATTTAGTTCTCTGTGTACTCCTTAGTTTTGGGCAGGTTGCTGTCCTTCAGTCTTTTTGGTAAAAGTTGTTGAATTCAGAAAATAGTCTTGATATCTCCCCTGGTGGCTATTAAGCTAATGGCACGTTGAGCTGTTCTAGATGTTTGCCCACAGTACACCCCCGTGTTCAACATACGTGTAATAAATAGGTCTTGTGTAGAACAAACTTTTTGATTCTGGTTTTTATTTTTTTGAGCTAAACAGGGCAACAGTGATATTGAAGCTACTCCATGTTTTGTCCTTGCAAGGTACAGTAGATATTTAGAATATTAGATAATCCCCCTTCTTAGTGGACTCCTGTTAACTATACAGTCACAAGAAGGACTGAACAGAGGGTGGTTGTATACTAGTAATCTCAAGATCTGTTTGGCAAGAAGGTCACCAGAGAAGGGACCATCCAAGTTGTGGGTTTTATTGACCTGATTAAACATTTGCCACCTAGACAAAGGTTCAGATCACATGGGGGGGGGGGATAATATGGACCAGGCTGCACCCAATGGGCTGGTTTGGTCCAAGATCATTCTTTTTTGGCATTCCTGATCATTATCAAACTAAATTAGCACTAGACTTGTGTGCTGCGCATGTAAAGCTGCTCCGGTTAGCATCAAAACCAAGTAGAGTCAGATGTAAAAATTCAAATACTTTATTTGTCCTTTAAAATTAGTATCAAAAATATAAATGCAAAATATTGCCTGTAATGCAAGTAATCATTGCGCTTGAAGCGTTTCGTAGCCCTCCGCCACTTTCTCTGAAGTTTGAGAATTGGTATCAACTGGGAAAGTAGGTTGCTGACTTGGTCAAGAGTGGATGAGTTGAGTTGGTTGAGAAGTTGAACTTAATAGACCTTTGGAAATTTATTTTTGAACAATCCTGACAATAATGTAAAAAAAGATCAGCAGATGTTGGTGTTATGAGTTCTAAATTGGTACTGTCCATCTCCTTTTTCCCTTTCTCCTCCTAATAAAATACAGCCTTCGAAAAAAGAAACTGATTTACAAAACTACCTTACTTAATAAAACAAAGATGCATGTTGAGATCTCCTCCAGAAATAGCATCTAAGCTGCAATTATCCTGACTTATCATGTATGACTAACGCTGGTTTTGTATAGGCAGGAGAAGATAAGCCACAAGAAAACATTCCTAAATAGTGCTCACACTGAGCTTTCCTCTTGTGTTTTTACACAATAAAATAATATCTCGGCAATGAAAACCAGTAATAAAACTAATAGAGATAGAAAAGAGCTGATATTGAGAAGAATGTTATGTTAGTGGCAGTTTAAGTATTAAATTACTGAATGGTGTTGAGAGGTAGTTAGTTCACTGATTAATCAATGTAAATGAATGTACGGTATAGGATATAGGGAGCTAACCCGCATAGACATTCACTAGGGGGCACATGTACTTAGGATCGAATATCGAGGGTTAATTAACCCTCGATATTCGACCGTCGAAGTTAAATCCTTCGACTTCGAATATCGAAGTCGAAGAATTTAGCGATATTCGTTCGATCGAATGATCGCAGGAATAATCGTTCGATCGATCGATTAAATCATTTGGATCGAACGATTCGAAGGATTTTAATCCATCGATCGAATGAAATTCCTTTGATCAGAAATTTGCTAGAAAGCCTATGGGGACCTTCCCCATAGGCTAATATCGATGCTCGCTAGGTTTTAGGTGGCGAAGTAGGAGGTCGAAGTTTTTTTTAAAAAAGACAGTACTTCGACTATCGAATGGTCGAATAGTCGAATGATTTTTAGTTCGAATCGTTCGATTTGAAGTCGAAGTCGTAGTCGAAGGTCGAAGTAGCCAAAAAAACCATTTGAAATTCGAAGTATTTTTTATTCTATTCCTTCACTCGAGCTAAGTAAATGTGTCTCTAGGTGTCACAAATCCAGGGTACAGTTTAATCCATCTGCCTTATTTGCTCCTATGATGAACATAAAGCAATGCCTGACCCCCAGTATGAGCATGCTCAAAGAATATTATTCAATTATTCAATTAAAGGGGTGGTTCACCTTTAACTTAACTTTTACTATGATAGTGCTATGCAACTTTTCAATTGGACTTCATTATTTTTTTTTATAGTTTTTAAATTATTTGCCTTCTTCTTCTGACTCTTTCCAGTTTTCAAATGGGGGTCACTGACCCCTTTTTTATTACTCATGTTTCTATTCAGGCCTCTCCTATTCATATTCTAGTCTCTTGTTTGTCTCTGAACAATCATACTAACAGTTAATTTATAGGAGAACAACCCCTTTAAAATCATTCAGTACATGGGGTGCTGGACAGCTTTGCACCTGGGCATCAACTCGTAGCAGCCAAATTTAGGCTGAAGCCTATTATACAGGTCATGAAACTCAAGGAATACACACGTTTCAGTGGGCCATGGGAACTAATTATTTATAACTGATGACATCACTTATCCCTGTATATAACTGACAGGCTATTCATGGCTCCTGTGTACTATAAGAGTTATTATGTACAGAATCAGATATCTGATAAATTGTGTTTTTTTTAAAGGGGTTGTTCACCTTTGAATTATCTTTTAGTATGATGTAGAGATTCTGGTGATATTCTGGTAACTTTAATATATACATTTCTGGTTATCAAATCGGAAATTCAACTTTTCTAGTGCAGAAAACGCAATGGTGATCTTTGCACTAGCGATATGGACCCCCTGGACCTGCTCCAGCACTCGAAAAGCTTCCAAAGCTGGAAAAGCGCCCAAAAGCTTTCTCAGGGCAGCAGCGGGGTTACAATTGTCCCGTAGGTTTTATATATACACACACACGTGTATATATATATATATATATATATATATATATATATAAATATATATAATTCGTATTTCACCAAATAACAGCACTCCAAGGAAGTAGATAACACCAAAAAGATTAGTAATATGTGATTCTGCTGTTTCAGTCCATCCTGGGGACCTTTACCTAGGGTTCTTAGATAAAGAGATAGATAGATAGATAGAGACAGAGGGAGAAACATATGGATGATAGAGAAGAATGGGGGGGATAGATAAATATATATATATATATATATATATATATATATATATATATATATATATATATATACTCTTGCATAAATAACAGTAGACCTTGAGATCACTGTAGTGTGCTAGTCCAAGAATACCTTCTCCTTTCCCAAGCATAACTAGAACATGTGAGGGTATAGTTGCCCTTTAACACTTTCCCTACATCTTGGAACACCTGTAATTGGTAAGGGAAGTATCACCAATAGTTTATTATTAAAGCGTTTCCTTTATTTCATCTCTAGGCAGTTTTTGCTTATAACTCGGCCGAGGCGTTTCCCAGTTAAATGTAGATCTCCATCATTTATGCATCTTCCTCCCATGCAATACTTATTTATTATGCAGGAGTAGACCCTTGCCTCACTACCTAGATATGACACAGCGGCGACATATGATTGGTTATTTGATGACATTGTAGAATATTCCTTAACTCTAACTTAGCGAGCGTATGAATGAGCCTTCAGCATAGCGAGTAATTACCAGTTACCATTTCAGTGCATTCTGAGCGAGGACTCTTGCAGCATTTCTTGTAAGTGTGCATTGGCAGCAATTACACAATTGTCTGCTGTCCTCAGATTTCCGGGCCCTATATTGTTGCCATGGAGATCTAAAGACATTTAAACAGTAGTATATCCACCCCCCCAAGCTGAACCGCCAATTAATCCAGTGCTTAATATGCAAATAGGTTACTAGCATTTTTCTTTGATTAATTTTTCTTTTATTAATAACTGTAGGGGAAAACTTATTGTTGGTGTAAATGTTTAAGAAATTATGTTTTATTGTGAGATGTTTTGATTGCAGGCTTTGATAGTGGAAGATTAGCTTTAATCCAATTGTACAGGGGGAATGTGAGTTTCTGTTGGTTTTAGAAGACAGAGCTGTTCCTTGTAACCCCCTGAAACCATAAAACAGTGACATGGCTTATATTCAAAAGCACCCATTTTCTGATAATCCCCATATTGCCACTTGTAGCAGTCTAGCATTGTGCTTCATGGGTTAAAGATTAGCTTTAATCCAATGGTATGTGTTGGTTTTACAAGACAGAGCTGTCCCCTGTAACCACCTGAAACCATTAAACAGTGACATTTATTAAATTCAAAAGCACCCGTTTTCTGATAACCACCATATTGCCACTTGTAACAGTTTAACATTGTGCTTCCTGGGTGCCCAAGAGCAAACGTTTTCTTGGTTGGGCCCCCTTAGCACCCAAGTCAACTTTTCCTTCTAATTTTTTATATGTGGCTGAGGGTTGTCTTAAGTTATTCTCAGCCCTCAGTGATGTCACATGAAACATGAAATATTATATCCTCTACTAAAACAAGCAAAGTCAATCAAAAGTCACTATGAAATTACATAATCTTCTTAAAAACACATAGCGGCACATTTACTTAGCTCGAGTGAAGGAATAGAATAAAAAAAACTTCAAATTTCGAATGTTTTTTCTGGCTACTTCGACCATCGAATTGGCTACTTCGACCTTCGACTACGACTTTGAATCTAACATTTCGAACTAAAAATCGTTTGACTATTTGACCATTCGATAGTCGAAGTACTGTCTCTTTAAAAAAAACTTCGACCCCCTACTTCGCCACCTAAAACCTACCGAACCTCAATGTTAGCCTATGGGGAAGGTCCCCATAGACTTTCTAAGCTTTTTTTGGGAAGGTCCCCATAGGCTTTCTAAGCTTTTTGTGGGAAGGTCCCCATAGGCTTTCTAAGCTTTTTTTGGTTGAAGGAAAATCGTTCGATCGATGGATTAAAATCCTTCGAATCGTTCGATTCAAAGGATTTAATCGTTCGATCGAATGATTTTTCCTTCGATCGTTCGATCAAACGAATTGCGGTAAATCCTTCGACTTAGAAGTCGAAGGATTTAACTTTGACAGTCGAATATCGAGGGTTAATTAACCCTCGATATTCCACCCTAAGTAAATCTGCCCCATAGTCTTGTACCCTTGCACCTTATTATGGTTGTCTGTAATTTTCTAATTTCCTTTTTAGATAATATCTGCTAGAAATAGTAAACCATTATCAGATTTCCAGCCTGTGTAAATATTACAAAAAAAATTGGGATGCATTGTTGGATACCAAATAATCCACCAAAGACTCAATTGAGTACCAAAATCCAAACTCTTATTTGCATATTCAACTTGAGAAAAATCTCCCCCAAAACAATTGTATCACCTGAAAAGAAAAAAAAAAACCTTGATTTTGGTGTATCAGCACAAATATTGAGGTTTTGGTACCAGGCCTTGGCCCAAATATCTAAGCTCACACGCGTAGATGGCCAGTCTTACCCTGCCTACTGAGATACTAAATCTTACTGTGCATTTAAAGTAATTAATTCTCCAGCAATGATATGCATTAATATGTATATGAGTAGTAAAACAGTGTTTACCTATACTTTAATTTTCAGCTCTAGTGAGACAAATTAGGAGTTTATAAACCCTGGCTAATTGAGGTGAACCTGTGAATTTTGCTTAGTATTCTCTCACTTGAACCTGAAGGCAGAGAGATATCATAAAACAATGGCGGCAAAGGTATACCCTGCTCTAAATGCATTCTATCAGGAAAAGTACAGAGGCCCTTCAAGGACACAAGCAGGTTTATTAGCTTTCCGGAGCTCATTCAGTTTTTGCCTGCTTTATTGTGCAGTATTTGTTATTTTGCTTTCAATAATAACTGATTCAGTGCACTGATTAATGGCAAATGGTATGACTAAAGAATAAGCTGAAATGTCCCTGAACTTAGCTTGCTGGTTGGCAAATGTAAATGCTCAAAGTATAATAGACATTGTGATTCCCGTGAATGTGCTGGGCTGTCTATGCTCTATATGACTGGTGTGGTAAACCTGCTTCTTCAGAAAATAACAGCCTATTATTAATGTTTATTTATTATACTCCATGGCTTAATTCTAAAGGTTTTCTTTTTTTCCCATGATTCTCTGAGCTACAATGCAAGTTATGTCCAGATTGTGGATTTGTACTATAAACCTAAAAAAAGATCAAAAGATCAAAAAGTAAAAGGATGGACCACAATTGTGAGACTTAAAGGTAGGAGCCTTGGTGCTGTATTGCCCAGAGGAGATATATCAAGAGTTTCATAGAGACCCAGAGACATGACTAAACTTTTAATGGGCAACCAGATAAACAATGATAACATACCTAAGGAAAAAACTAAAAAGCAAGTCTGTAAACTGACTAATGATAGAGGCAGATGGAGAACAAGTCAGTTGGGTCAAGGCAGACAATAGGAAGCCAATATAACAGGCCAGAGGTCAAAACCAGCAAAGACAATTAAGAAAAATGCTGGATCGAGAGCTCGACGGCATGGGGCTAAATCACCAAGTAAAGTCAATGGTCCAGCAACTGTAAGGTGGAAGTGGCAGTTTGGAAGTTGGCAGTATACAAGAACATTAACTGGAAGACTACTCTGAACTAACAGGTCCTCTCAGGCCTCAACCAAGTAGTCCACCAACCTGTTAATAAAAGGTCCCTATTCCTAGGTCCTGTCTGTTGGTGACATGTTTCATAAAGAAATCTGTTCATAAATTATAGTTGAACCTGTTATTAAAAGGCCATAAGCACTCCCAAAATTACCTTACATACAGGTGGCATATCCAACGGCATAACACAACTAAAAAGGCTTAAAATTTTCCCTAAACTATCTTATGTAGAGCTTGCTACAGTAAATTGAGTACCCCATTCTCTAACTATGAGCCCCACTCCCAATACTGTGCTCTGGATGAGACCTTTAATCTCAGGGAGTGAGCCCCCGCAAACAGTGTGGAGGCAGGGTGTAGGGTAACTGTAACCTGATGAGGGTGCAATAATTGGGTGCCAGTGGTTCTTATAACTTAACCATGAACAAATGTATTGAACAATTCAATCCTCCATGGAGTGTGCATAAGAGCAAGCAGGATCATACATTAACAGTGGATAGGCATATACTCACAGCACCTTTAGTCAGGGTTAATCCCCACAGGGAAGAGAACATACACCGCAGCAATGAAGGAACACCCAACTTTCAGCCTTTTCCCTAGGTGGAACCCAGGGGAATCGCTACATCCCTAAGTCTATGCACTTAGTCCCTACTTCTGGGCAATTAGTACCCGGGATCTTAATCCCTCTGACTCTCCTCATAGGAGCCTTAAGATGTTCAACTAGATAACCTATCTATCTGTCACGCCTAGAGTGACCTCTTAAGATGAGTAACCTAATCCTTACTAAGCCTGATTCATTTAGGTTCCACAAGAGCTGTGCCTGCCTGCTCAGGCTTGAGCTAGCACAAAATGGACCCTGAGGGCATGGCTACAAAGGGTTTTAGCACAGTGCCATCTACTGGTCACTTTTGAGAATCTAAAGGGCATAGCATAAAGCAGAGCATTTACACAAGTCCCCATTAGGATCCATTTAGGTGTCTAGAACACTAAGGATTTGCCTGCTTGCTTAACTAGGGTGGCTATTTTACACATCCCTACACTTAGATACATCAGGCAGAGCTGGGAGTGTGGTAACAGGCATGAATCGGAGCAGTCACAGTGTTGAACCTATATCTAAATGATGCCCAAAAGGGTGCAGTGGTTATCAGAGTTTTTGGTTCAACCTCCCCTTGAAAGACCAACCTTTGTTCAGAGCCATCTTTAGCTCATAACAAGGCTATAGAAAAACTGGAAAAATGCTTTATTGGTCATTCATTTATAGTTCTAAGAATATCTCAGGGGGAGCAAAAGAGTGTTCACCCCAAAATGACCTTTTAGCTGAGCTTTCAGCTGCAAATAAGGAAGCAAACAAGTGTTATCCCCAAATCCCACCCTAACTGGCCTTCAGGCTGAACTCCTTTCCACTGCTCCAGTCCGTCCCTTGGAAGACCCGCTTTGAGAACCACTGGGTTAGAGGCAGCTAATTATCTGGGAAATCACTTGAGTGATAAAATATTTAGCCATATTGAATTCTGGTTCAGAAACATGGGCTTAAAGGGCATTTAAACCCAAAAAAAGAGACTGCAAATGCTCTCAGAGTCAGCAACTCCGGGGTAAATCGGATTATATACGGAGTGCATACAAATTGGACGGCTGATCTGGAAGCCTAGTATTAGTAGTCTAGAACTGCTTATATCTCATGAACCACTAACAATAGAAAAATGAATTAAATTGTAAAATTGCTTAGACCACCACCTTGAGTAACTTTACATCAGTTCACAATACCCTAGATATATAAACCAATTGAATATTTGCTTTCAAAGAACAGGCTTGTAAATGCTACCAGCTGATTGGTTGCTCTGGGTAACTAAACTTTTCGAAAACTTTGCACTATGTATAACATGCACGGCTGCCTGTAACTGCTGTTCTGTACCTATGGGAAGGCTCTCGGAAAATTCCTCGCCGGGATTAATCCACTGTGCTTGTTACTGTCTCTGTAGCAATGGTTTCCTGGGTGCCATGGCAACAGAGCGAGAAAAAGTCAGTGTTTTAACCCGTAAAACAATTGGAATCGTTAATAATGTCACAAGGTGCAGGAGAGAGGAACAAGATCATTTAAATATACACTGCCCGGCTCTGCTTAATTGGACTTATAAAGAATTATAACCTGGTCCTGTCCTGTCTAGTCTGGCCCTAAAGGATAGAAATGCTAATATATTATTGAACTAATTGTGCAATCAGAAAACAATGTATGTTATGT
Source organism: Xenopus laevis (assembly GCF_017654675.1). Lineage (NCBI taxonomy): Eukaryota > Metazoa > Chordata > Amphibia > Anura > Pipidae > Xenopus > Xenopus laevis. The sequence continues at coordinate 15,834,952 of NC_054383.1, forward strand.
GAGTCAGTACTTGTTTAGTAAACCTACATGTTCTACAATTTAACATGATAACTTGGCCATAAGAGGGCGCAGTTTCATTGGAAGCTAAGGTTTCCCAATAAGAGCTGATCTTTCCATCATACTCTGTAGAACTAGGAGTCTGCTAGAAACATTTGCCAATTAGCAGGCGAAGTGTTGGGGCACTAGCTGTATAGATTCCTTTTGGGTCCCTCCATAGATCCTGCATTGGGAGGGCTCCGTCTGTTGCTCAGGTGCGAATGCCAAATACACGTACCTGCAACCCAAATCTAAATATAACTGGTGTTTTCTGATCTGACATGAAATCTTAATTGTCTTAATCAGGTCATGTCTCTGCAAGTGGAAATGTGATCTGTTATGGTTGCGGCCAAGGCAATAACCTAGAAGATCTACAAGGACCGTCTTTATTGTCATGACAGCTCCAGCAACGCACTGAGTCTTTGTATTTCATTTAGGGAGATATTCAACCAATCCCTCATCCGGTACCTTCTCAGCTCTTCTTATTCTTTAATGTGATTCCATATTATGTTCCTATGAGCTCCACCGGGTCCTTTCAATCAGGCAAGTGGCTGCTCACAGAATGATCCTAACGATCACTAGGCACTTAAATTGCATCCATGAAAATGCCACTCACATTCCTCTTGCCTGTTTTCACCTACACTGGTGCATGAGAAACAAGACATAACTCGCGGTGGTGCAAGGAAAGTACAGACCAAGGTGCGATTTGTGTGTTATAGGCGTTTGCACATTCACCAGTTGAATCATATGCAGTTGAAGGGACTGCAAGGGTCAGATTTATTAAAGTTTGAGTTGTTTTTCTCCAAGAAAATTCGAATATCTGAAGTTTTTTTTGGGTCAAAACTCCAATTTTTCTGGTTAAAAAAACTCGAAATTAAGTATTCGAGATTTATTATACCCCGACCCTGGAAATAGCTTGAATCCAAAAATACACCACCTAAAACCTGTCGAGGTCATGCAGAAGTCAACGGCAGAGGTCCCTTGAACCATTTGAAGAGGTTAACAGCCGGCTTGATGTTTGAGTTTTTTTCAGATGGATTTGGGATTATACTCGATTCAAGTTTTTTTTTGCTGAAAACTTGATCAATTCGAGTTTTCAGGTTGTGGGAACTCGCACATTCAGGTTTTTGCCATTCGAGTTTTATCTTAAATAAGATACCATTTGAGTTTCTTGGTCATTTGAGTTCATTCTAGGTAAAAAAAACTCTAACACTCTAACTTTTGATAAATAACCCCCTAAAGGCCCTATACACGGGCCGATAAAAACTGCCGACAGACTGAGTCAGCAGCTTATTGGCCCGTGTGTTGGGCAATCCAACAGGCTTCCTCGATCTATATCTGCCCGAAAGTCGACCAGATCTCGATCATGCAGGTTAAAAAATCCCGTCGGATTGCGGCCGCATCTGTGCGTGTATGTGGTCCCGCGATCTGACCGCCCGTTTCGGATGCATTATGATCCGATCGTTGAGCCCTAGAGCCCAAGATCGGATCAGCCCGATAGTGCCCACCTCAATGTGGGCATATAGGGGAGAGATCTCTACCTCTGTGGCCACCTTAAGTGTTCACCCATAACACAACTGTAAGTTATCCGCTACCTCCCAGGAGTAAGTTGTGCCCATTTGTGCACAATTTACTAATTGGTATAAATCTTTTGCATCTCTGGTATCTTGTGTCTGATAGAGGAAGCCAATCCCATGGGACCTGGAACTTGTGGTCAGCTTTCTCTATAGCATTAACCCCCCCCCCCGCCTCCCTTCTTCATTAAATTCTTGGCCACTTGCCCAGCATGCAGCAGGAGAGGGGTAAGGTTTGAGAGCCCAATGATCTTAAAGTGATACCAGCAAAAGTGATGCCCCCTTCAACAATTTTGGCCTTTTTAATAATAAACTATAGATGTATAGTTTTGCAGAGTTGCCAACATTTTATAACTAGACATTGTATGACAAGTATCCCGAAACACTTTTTCAAATGTAAAAAGTGCTGGTAAGCAATACAAGCATGAAAAAAAGGTTTTGGTTTTGGACTTTAGCTTCAGGGGGCCCTTTTTTGAAGTAATGTCTTTATGCCTCGTCTCCAATTTCAAAAATCCACAGCTGCTTTGATGCCACTATGAGCAACATAAAAGGGATTGGTAAGCATTATATTGTTCACGGACGCTGGCGTAACTTCGCTAGCGTAACTTCACACCCTTACGCCTGGTGAATTTGCGCAGCGGACGTAACTACGCAAATTCACTAACGCGCGCTTTGTACTGAACGCTACCGTTTACGCTAGACTTCCTTCCCCACCTCAGACCAGGCGAAGTGCAATAGAGTAGAAACGCTGGCGTTTTTTCTATATTATGGGTGATAGGCTGAAAAAGATCGAAAACATTTTTGGGGCTCCCCTCCTTCCCCCCTACATTTCCTAACCCATGGCAACTTAACTATACAGTGGGCACATGTGTAGGGCAAAAAAAAAATGTTGTTTGATGTTTTGAAGGTTTCCCAGGCATTTGTAGTGATTGTACGTATTCCTCCATTGAAATTTGAATTTGGCGCCGTATGCAAATTAACCATCGCTAGCGTAACTTCGCTTCGCTTAGCGAATCAACGCTAGCGCAACTTTGCAACCTTACGCTACCCCTGAGCGCAACTTCGGATTTTAGTGAAAACTTAGTGAATTTGCCCCTAAGAGTTTTAGTGATCTTTCTACTTTCCGTGCACTTCCATGGAGACAGTACCACGTCTCAAACACGTCAGGTCTGGGAAGGAAGAAGGAGATTCAGGTAACCAACTCAAGTCCGACCCCCCTCCCCATAACAGGCTCAAATAATCTTTGCTTTCACTTGGTTACAGGAATGAATTTCTATCATGTTTGTTTGTACTAAATGCCTATCCCTGCAGGGCTCCTAAGTCTGTTTCTTATTCATTTACGTCCCTTTTCCCTGCCTGATCTTATTATGTTATGCCTGATTATGTTCTCTGCCTCAGCAACATCCGCTTACACCATCCCGGCCTCGCTGTTAATGAGCCTTGATAAGGACAGAATAAAAACCTGCAAAATTCCTGATCAGCTTCATAGCAGCCATTCTTCAGATTGCCATTAATCCAAATGCGTGTTACTGAATGATGAATTTTTGGATTTGTTTAAGAGCTGACTTCACTCTCCAGTGGGGAGAAACATCTAAATCACAGTGAATTTTCAAAAGGTTCATCTACGAAAGTCTCTTGCAATTGTGGGTGTTCTAGAATGGGCTAAACGGTGAGTGCATATTGGTGTAATTCATTAAAGTACTTGCGTCCAAACAATCCTGGGCTCCCACATGGTTGCCAATGGGCCCATTGTGCCTGACGCCAAGGACCTGGCAATTGCTCCATGGTTTCCACAGCAGGTTCCATCAAAACCAGTTGCTCACCAATCTCTTGGATGTTGCTCCCAGTGGCTTCAAAGCAAGTGCTTATTTTTGAATTCCAGGTTTGGAGGCAAGTTTTGGTTGTATAAAAACCATATGTACTGCCAAACAGAGTCTCCTGTAGGCTGCCAGTTCACATAGGGGCTACCAAAAAGCCAACCACAGGCCATATTTAGCACCCATAGGAACTTTTTTCATACTTGTGGTGCTCCCCAACTCTTTTTATAGCTGAATGTGGTTCAAGGGTTAAAAATGTTGGGGACCCCTGTATTAGAATAACTGTTGCAATTTATGGCTGAAACTCTGCTATGTTTTCGTCTGTTCATAGGGATTTTAATGCTTTTCTACTCTCGCAGTTTTTGTCCAGGAGGTGTCATTTATTAATGCAAGTGCAGTATACAAAGTGCAATTTTGGATGCAAATTGCCATTTTATTTACCCATAATGCAGTGTTTTGTCATATTACCAATGTGATAGGGATTTCCAATGTTTTGATGCCCCATGTCGCATAACAGTTGTATCAGCAGCCAAAAATAGCAGGCTGGTCAGTGTTGGATTCTGGAGCAGTATCAGGAGCACTCTAATGGGACAACAACACCACTTTCCTCTTTTACTTGGCTACTTCATCCTGTCATTTCAAAGAAAATCATTATTATAGCACCACAGAAGTGTTCTCGCCACAAAATACATTTTTTTGATCCAATTTCTTTCTACAGAATGCTCTTAGTAGATCTCAGGGGGGCGCCAGCAATAATCCGTATCAACTATTTTTGATGCCTTAGGCTGCAACATCCATATGCAAACCGAGCTTAATCAGGCCCTGCGTGTTTCCCACCAAGGAATTCCTACCAAGATGAAAACTCGCAAATAGGTTGTGCGTCTGGAAAAAATAAACCAGGTAATGAGATGGTATCATCTCAAGAGGAAGAACATATTATGATAGTGCAAGAAACAGAAAGAAATTGAATCAGCATAATGTGTGATGGGCAGAATTGTCCCGTATTTTGACGCAAGCAACTTTTTCAACGCTCGTACAAGATTTTTTATTTGCAGCAGTTGCATGAATTTATTTGCCGGCCGCAGAACGCGAAAAATTCGTCACAAATTCGTGCTAGGCGAATTTATTCGCCCATCACTAATCTTGGCCCAGCTTGCTCGACAGCAGATGCTTTTTTTTTACAGATAGCGCGCATGCTGCTACTCACCACTCGTTCCTGGGCAGGGATACTCAAACTCGCCCTTAGTGAGGGGGCGAATAAATTCCCCAGGTGTGAATTCGCAGTGAAATTCCATGGTTCGGAAAAAATAATTGCTTGCTTCAAAACCGTTGTGCGTCAACATTATTCGGGCGCACATTGACTGTAACGCCGGCGTTAAAATTGACGCGGGTATCAAATGTTTCGCTGTAAATTCGCAAATTTTTCAGGCGAAGCGAGACGGGACAAATTCGCCCATCATTGCTGCTAATACTTTAAGCTCAGCAGCCCTCTTGTAGACATGGGGACAGGGTTGGCCTGAGGGTTCATGTTTCAGAACCTTCTATATTATAGTGGATTATTTAATTGATGGAATATATAAATTGTATATGTATGTAGGTTATAAGTATATAAACGTGTTCCTCTGCATACAGAGATCTCATATATTGTGCTGGGTTTGAATATTATTGTTGTTTTATTTTAGGGATGCACCGAATCCACTATTTTGGATTCGGCCGAACCCCCGAATCCTTTGTGAAAGATTCAGCCGAATACCGAACCGAAGCCGAACCCTAATTTGCATATGCAAATTAGGGGTGTGAAGGGGGAAAACATTTTTGCTTCCTTGTTTTGTGACGAAAAGTCACGCAATTTCCCTCCCCACCCCTAATTTGCATATGCAAATTAGGATTCAGATTCGGTTCGGCCACACAGAAGGATTCGGCCGAATCCGAATCCTGCTGAAAAAGGCCGAATCCTGGCCAAATCCCGAATCCTGGATTCGGTGCATCCCTATTTTATTTACAAAGGGTCAACGTTAGTAATGTGCTGGTCAGCCAGAAACCTGTAGGATCTTTGGGTTACAAAGGTTTGATCAATGATCAGTGAGTCCAGTGCCCTCCTCATCCGGCCCAGCCCCTTCCAGTGGCTCAGCTCCATTTGGATTCAGGCCTTTGATGTCTCCTTTGGTAACATTAGACATGGGCGAGATGGGGCTCAGGTTTATAAGACAAGGCAGCACGACGTGTTGAGTTTAGTCCATGTTGGGAGAGGATGGGTTAGAGTTGACAATTTGAGATTGTTCATCAACTACAGCACTCCGTGAAGCTTCAGTTAACTATCCACACAAATACGCACTTGTACCCATTTGTTTTTTTTTTGGCTAGTTGGTGATCTGATTGCTGAAAGGTAAGCTGGAAGGTTTAGTTCAAGATTTCACATTGAATAACGACACAATTTTGTACATAAAGAAACACATTTTCTTGGAATTATAGGAATATGTCGATCACTTATAAGTAATTCATTTGTTTACCATCCCCGTTGATATATAATATGTGCAACCCACAGTTATGCCTAAGGCGGCATCATTGGCTCCTTGATGTATGATTCTGAGCCTGGGGTGAGGGGGACTGGAAAGTCAGTTAATATGGTGGTAATTATACTAAAAGCCCTTATAGTCTGAATAAAATGCAAAGAGAGAAGTGCTGCTTTATTAAAGGACATCTAAAGCCTGTGGCATATCTATGAATTATGTAATGTTCTCAGCATGCAACAGGCAGATTGACCCAGCTCACCCTCCAAATGCTGCTTAGATGGTCTTCTTCTTCTGGTAGGCATGCGGCAAACAGACTGCAGGTGGTATGTATGTAACGCCACCATGTGGAGCAAAATTGAAAATAACCAATATCTGCATGTAAGAAGAGGGGTAGGATTAGGGCTCATAACACATTACTCAAATATAGGGCCAAATGATTGAATCACAATGACAGGGATGCAGGCCGTTGGGACAATGACCACATCAATGAGCCAATGGCTGGGTTGGACTGAGTCATATGGGGCTCACCGGCCACCGGGGCTGATCTCAAGGGCCCTCCTCCTGGCGTTCACCTCCCCATATGCACCCCTTCCCCTTAGCCTCCCTCCTCCTTAACTTTACGGCTGATAGTCTGGGCAGGGGAACAAACTTTGGGTCCAGAGCTCTGGGTGGGGGAGCAGGGTCCAGTGGGGATCAAGCATGGGAGAGTGGGACTGAGCCAGCAGGGCTCATGAAGGCCTGGGACTACCAGATTATTTCTCAGTGTTCTGCCGGCCCAGTCTGAAACTGGATGATGGGGTCATCAACAAGAATTTTAAACCTGTCCCATCAATATCTGGACATTTTTTGGCCAAATATCAGTCAATTAAGCCCGTTGGAGTACCCCATACAGGAGCAGATAAGCTGCAGACTCGGACTGAAGGAGCCAAACTGGCAGCTGAAATCTACCTGTGTATGGCGATTTAAAGAGAGAAGCACTTCCACCTGCCACATAGGGTTACCACATTTTCTGGAAAAGAAGACATTTTCCTTCAGCACCAGGGTCAGTTCCGAGTATAATACTCCAGAACACATGGCAGAATAAATACAGCGCCAATTTCATATACAATGCCCCCAGAACATATGGCACTATAAATACAGTGCCAGTTTCATGTATGATACCTACATACGCCATACTGCTACAGGATCCATTGGTTTTGCTTTGGGGAGGCTTAGCCTTCATTAAAATTCTCCCGTGGTGGAGCCGCTCATCTCTGCATAAGTACAAACAGGAATAGAGCAAACAGAATTCTCTTTTATAGTTGTACTTAGTATTGTGACACTTCCATGATTATTTTGTTCCACAAGATAAACACACTGAAATCAACATTGTTTTGCTGGGTTTCTTCTGCACACAAGCAACTGAATTAAGGTCAATTCAAACAATATAAAATGTAAATCATCTAGGCAACATGAAAAACTTTGTGTATTACATAATCAAGTAAATGCTATTTATTATTCCAATTTCTATTACATTCTGCCAGTGAGAAATAGTTCTGTCTTCCCTCAACGGCTCTCCCATCCATCCACCCCCAAAAGCCTCAACTAATATCTGTTCCGCAGTGACACCCAGATATAAGACCATACTGAGATTTTAGCTTTGGCAATAGAAACTGTTGCTCTTCAGCAAATAAGCCCAGAATTTCCTGCTGGGGGATGGGAGGTCGTATCTGCAAATTCATTAAATACCTTAAGAAAGATTTGCATTAAGTATTGGAATAGCAGGATACTAAGGGTAATTAATATTCATTTCACTCGGATGGAATGTGGATCTGTTGGCAACTATACTATCTATGTACTTATTTATTCTAATTTGTTTGTATATTTTTTTTAACAAATATATTTTCCCCATTTTAATTCAGGTGAATATTTTAGCCTGGGTGAAGCTCTAATTTAAATTTTCTTTATTCCATTATCTGCAAACCCCTTATCCAGAAATCTCCAATCTAATTATGGGAAGAAAAGCAAAATCCAGAAATAACCATTACAATTGCGAAATTATCGTAGAATATCAGGTAACATTTGGCACCCCCAAGTGCAAAAAGACTTTCCTTCTCCTTTAAGGATAACAATAGCCTGAGTCCCTTAACAATCTGTGGTCCCTACGCTTAGGGGGTGTTGGCTTGGATAGTTATCTTCACACTTCTGCTCCTCAGTAATTTTCAATATTGCTCTTTCTCAGCTGGCCTTACTCACGGCGTTATGGCCGATACTGATCTTCACTGCCTTTACCTTGATCATGGGGTTGGGCCTGCTCCCCAACTTCTCCAAGTTTGCTAGTCTTTTTTGGATCCAAAGCTTGATACTGGAGCCCTATGCTAAAGGTTGCCAGCATGTCCACCCCAGTACCAAGTAGAGACCAAAGATGAAGATCCAAGCACTTCCTGTCTTTACACTGTATAAAACCTATGGCAAGACCTGGTCACAAGATTCCTTGGCCAACTGGGGAATCTTTCTCCCAAAGGGCATTTGGAACAGAACCAGGACTTTCTGAGTAGTAGGACTTTCTAAGTAGTAGTAGTAATTAATCCATTGGATCCAGTAGTATGTCTTCTTAATTCTGTTCTTCTCCAGGCTACCGCAATATAAAAAACAAAACACTATATTTATTTAAAGATAGAACACGATGCCCTACAATTCAACTCATATACATATACACTGTGTTCTAACACAAATGGAAGTTTGTTCTTTTGATGTCAATGTCCCTTAGCAAATACTTGTTATATTATGAAATTTGGAAATAACAACGCTAGGCTTGGCCAGGCCCCATTATGACGTGAAAACATTTCTTTCTTCTTGGACTGATTATTTAGTAGAGCTTTTATATGTAAATATCCTTGTTTGTATCAGTCCGACATATTCTGCCATGCAAAATAATTTGGGTGAGAGACAACGCTGTAAAACACAATGCAAAACATTAGCAAGAAATGCACTTTTACACTATGTGCTGTTTTTCTTGGCAATATAAAGTGGAACAGACATTCTGCTCAGATATTTAAGACGTAGAAAGTCATATTCGCAACGCCATTCAATAAAATGTCTTGGAAAAAGAAGCTTTCTGTATAGATTCCGTTCAACAATTTTCTGGGATTTGTCAAATCAGAGTTATTGTCTGAGATCCCAATGGCCTGCACATAAGCCCTGAATACATCAAAGGTGGGAATTATTTTGAAGCAAATCATTTTTAAAAATGATAAAAGAATGTGAAATGGTCGAGCCGCTGAGTATCCGAGAGCCGTAAATGAGTTCCGCCATTGATTTGTCTCTTCCTCGGGGCCCATGAACGCAGTCTGGATGTTTTATCGGTGGAAATTCTGTTTCTTTCTGTATGAAAATAATTTTTTTAAAAAAAAACAGTACTGACAATTAATGGCAAAAGAAAATGTAAAATTACATTTAGGGGCAGATTTACATAGGGTCGAATATCGAGGGTTAATTAACCCTCGATATTCGACTGCCGAATGTAAATCCTTCAACTTTGAATATCGAAGCTGAAGGATTTACCGCAAATAGTTCGATCGAACGATTTTTCTTCAACCTAAAAAACATTAGAAAAACATTAGACCTTCCCCATAGGCTAACATTGCACTTCGGTAGGTTTTAGGTGGCGAAGTAGGGGGTCGAAGCTTTTTTTAAAGAGACAGTACTTCGACTATCGAATGGTTGAATATTTTTGAACGATCAAATGATTTTTAGTTCAATTCGTAGTCGAAGGTCGTAGTAGCCAATTCGAAGAAGCCAAAAAAATCATTCCAAATTTGAAGTTTTTTTTTATTCTATTCCTTCACTTAATCTAAGTAAATGGGCCCCTTATTGTTTGGCCTAAAAAAATGCATTGATAAGGCAACAATAAGATTCATTGGAATGCCAAGTCCTGTTTCACCACTTCCCTTGGTCAGTCCCTATATCACCATGAACGGTGCTTGTGTGGAAAAACGAATCCACACTAATGTACAGATACGGGATTTTTGGAAACGAAGAATGTTCCAAAACCGTTTCCCATCCTAGTTCCCATCCTAGTTAAGCAAGCAATTGTTTTTCTTTGCTCTGTAATAATTAGACAGTACCTTGTTCCTTCTTTACATAAAGCCATATTCGTGGCAACATCTCCATGTTTTTTTTATAATACTTAAATATTTTTAGTAGGCTTTAAAGGAGATGGAAAGGTGAAATCACTGGGGAGGTGCCAAAAGTTAGGCAGCCCCCAGTGATTGTATTCATTTACCTGATACCCTAGACAGGGGCTTTTGTTAGCAGAAAATTGCACCGGCCAGAGGTTCTTCTCAGCGTGCACCACAGAGTGATCCAATTCTTCCACTTTGTCCTTCTTTGGTATCCCAGGGACCGTTGCACGTGCAGAGTGAAAAAACTGTTTTTTTTTTGTTAAAGTTCGGCTTTTCACTCTACTGTGCACCTGTGTGAAGAAAGAAGTAGGAAGAAGGCTGGGGTTGTTTCTGTTAACAGGAGCACCGGCTCAGGCTATAAGGTAAGTGTATACAATAACTGGGGGTTCCTTTTCTTGGCACCCCTCAGTGATTTCTCCTTCGATACATATTGGTCCAAATTATAGGCCCCAGTCCCCAAGTAATATAGATAATCGATCCTATATCTGTGTATTTTCCACAAAAATAGAGATTACAAGGTCATGGTCCCGGCAGCCATCATAACATTGTAGGTTCGGTGGTAGTTTTGTGGCATGCAGAGCCGGGCTAACCTGGCCAGGCGCCCTAGGCAACCTGGCGGGCCACGGCACCGGCTCAGTGCGCGCGAAACTACGCTCCAGCGCGCATTGCGCTTCACTGCAGCGCGCATGCGCGAAATGGTGTTCACGCATGTGCGAAATGGTGTTCGCGCATGTGCAGAGGAGCATTTTCGTGAAAGTTACACTCGGCAGTCTGGGAGAGACGGGACCGGACACGGGGTAGGCGACAGAGCAGGTACGTGCCTGGCGCCCCACCAGCATTGTGCCCTAGGCACGTGCCTACTCTGCCTACCTCCGGCCCTGGTGGCATGACAATAGGGTTACGACATGGAAGGCAGGATATAAAGCGCAAAATATGGGAGCTGTCACTTTGCACCCTGCCTTCCAGACTAAATGAATTGTTGGAGGTCTCTGCACTCTGTCCTGGAGCAAAGAGACCTGCAACAACCCCCTTAAATCCATCACTGCTTTCAGTCAGCCCCTTGTCAGAAATTGTAACGGTGCTATTTTAAGAGTGTTCATCTGACTCCTTGGGCTTAACTTTCATATCTCCATGGATTTGCCAGGACTTTGAAGGAGAAATATACCAACCCTCACCTAGGGGCGATTTATTAAGGATCAAGTTGTGTTTTCCATGAAAATTCAAGTTTTCAAGGTTATTTTTTGGTAAAAAAAAAAAATCACATTTTCCGGTAAAAAAAGTTTTTTTAAAAAAAACTTTTTTTGATATTTATTATACCCCGACCCTGGAAATAGCTCGAATCCAAAAATGCACCATCTAAAACCAGTCAAGGTCATGTAGGAGTCAATGGCAGAGGTCCCTTGAATGTTTTGAAGATGTTAATAGCCTTCATGATGTTGGAGTTTTTTCAGAGGGGCTTGCCCGAAAACACGATCAATTCAAACGATTCGAGTTTTCTAGCTGAAAACTTGATCAATTCCAGTTTTCGGGTTTTGCAACTCAAACTCACTTAAAGGAAAATTATACCCCCCAAACATTGTAGGTCTCTATAAAAATATATTTCATAAAACAGCTCATGTGTAAAACCCTGCTTCATGTAAATATAAAAAAGGGGGGGAGGGGGTTGTGGGTGCACTCCTAAGGCTAAATTATAATATATTTTGGTACAATGGAAGTGCTACTGACCTGGCCAATTAATCAGTGCACATTCCCTGTCTAAGCCATTCCCTATTCCTTTATTTTAAAACAAAGGCTTAATAATGGAAGTATAGTATAGTAATAATAATAATAAAGTATAGTAAGTAGATATAAAAGACTAGGAGAATAAAGAGGTCGACTTTAGAGAGGAGGAATAATAGTTTGGAAAGTGGGCCCATGGTCACGGTTTACCGGTGGGCCCACCATCTAAAGTTTTCTGGTGGGCCCCTGGCATTCCAGTCCGACACTGTGCTTAAATATTAATTTTAAGGGTAAAGTTTTCCTTTGATCAAATTTTTTCCAATCAAGTTTTTTTCTTAAATTAGAAACCATTTGTGAGTTCATTCGAGGTATAAAAAACTCGAAAATTCAACCTGTGATAAATAAACCCCCTAATGTAAAACAACAATACTTCATTGTCAGTGTTTATCTGGATTGCCCCCTACTGTTCTGTCCGCCAGCGCTAGGCTACCCACACAAGGAGGGAGCTCCCGGTGCGAGCAGCCATGTCCTATAATGGAAAGCTGCCCCGAATTGGTGATTATGCGCATGTGCGTGACATCACATGCGCGTAATGCACATGTGAGTGACAGAACACAGCTGCTCCCTCCTGGTGCGGGTAGCCATGCGCTGGTGGGGGGAATGTTTTAAAAAAATACTGTTATTCCAAACCGGAATGCAGGCTCTATTAACGCATACCTTTGGTTGGGGATAACATTTTTACCCAACAAGTGCCCTTTAAGTTACTGATGTGTGAAGAATCTCCTGGCACTTCTCTGCTCAATTCCTATTGTAGTAAGCATGACAGCTGAACAGAGATGCATTAGGAGACACTTCGTGCATCATTAAATTGCACTTTATCCAAGCATGGGTGCTCCTGTTACTCATTCATAATGCTAATATTGTGAAACAGTAAGAACTAAATGATGTAACTTGCAGAAGTGCTCAGAGCAGTTTTACATTAAAGGGGTTGTTCTCATTTAAATTAACTATTAGTATGTTATAGAACGGGCCATTCTCATCCATTTGTTTATATTTCATCGTTTTTCAATTATTTGCCTTTTTCTTCTGACTGTTTCCAGCTTTCAAATGGGGGTCACTGACCCCATCTAAAAACAAATGCTCTGTAAGTCTACACATGTATAGTTATTGCTACTTTTTATTGCTCCTCTTTCCAAGGCCCTCTCCTATTTATATTCCAGTCTCTTATTTAAATCAGTGAAGGGTAATTCAGACCCTGGCAACCAGATTGCAGAGAGTGAGCTGCTGAATACAAAGCTAAATAACTCAAAAGCCACAAATAATAAAAAATGAAAACCAATTGCAAATTGTCTCAGAATATCACTCTCTACATCATACTAAAAGTTAACGCAAAGGTGAACAACCCCTTTAAGATGTGTGGGTTTATGTCCCCTTTAATTTAAATCATAGTGTCCTCCTCGTCTAATCTACTAAATTGTGCCACACTCCCTGGGGAATCAATTCTCCAAGCTCTACACCCATGCATAGTTGATATTCTGAGTCTGAGCTCCTTCAGGTTGGTCCTTCATAGTCCTGAAAACCATAATAGCTGGGTTTATATTGTCGCTTCTTTATATTCTGCCTTGTCCTCAGCATTCAGGTTTTATTTAGCAGCTCCTGTGTTCAGCTGCTGGGTAGATGAATGAAGGCACAGGTTTAGTTTTCAGGAACTACATCAAATAAACTAAATAAAGATTCCAGCGCCGTCCCTTCAGCTTTGCTTCTTTATATTTAGTTCCTTCTCCATAGAGGTCATTTGCTGCTGAATGCATTAATATACTGTAAATTCTTTTGCAGGGAATACCTGACAACACAGCTAAATACGTTTAAAAAAAGTTCTTTATTAGCTAAAGGCTTCACGTGTGAATGTATAATATATAGTGATAGACGAATAAATTCACCTAGCGCAAAAAATCTCCACGTTTCGCCGTTAGCGAATAAATTCACAAAACTCCAGTGAAAATTCGCCGGCATCAAAAATTTTTGGAAGCATTACCAAAAAAGTCGATTGGACGCCCATTGACTTTAACGCTGGTGTCAAAAGTGACGTGATCGTCGGAATTGATACAGGCGTCAAAATTCGGGTTTGCAAAGTTTCCACCGTTTTGCGAATTTTGCTGGAAATTTGTGAATTTGTGGATTCAGCCGAACCCCCGAAACCTTAGTGAGAGATTCGCCGAATACTGAATCCTAATTTATATATGCAAATTAGGGGTGGAAAGGGGAAAACATTTTTTACTTCCTTGTTTTGTGACAAAAAGTCACGCAATTTCCCTCCCCGCCCTTAATTTGCATATGCTAATTAGGATTCAGATTCAGTTTGGCCAGGCAGAAGGATTCGGCCGAATGCGAATCCTGCTGAAAAAGGCAGAATCCTGGACGAATCCCGAGCCAAATCCTGGATTCGGTGCATCCCTAGGGGTATATTTATCAAAGAGTGAAGTTAATAGTGAAGTTCCGCCACTAGAGTGAAATTCCGCCACTCTCCATTCATTTCTATGGGATTTTTATAGAAGTATTTATCAAAGGGTGAACTTTCACTTCACCCATTGATAAATACGCCTTTCAAAATCCCATAGAAATGAATTGAGAGATGCGGAATTTTACTCTAGTGGCGGAACTTCACTCTGATAAATTTACCCCCTAGTCTCTATACAAAGTCCCGCCATCTACAAATAGGTGGAATTGGGCATATCCACGAATCACATTGTGTGCTCTCATAATGGCAGTGATGTGTAAGCTCCAAATGAATTCACAGCCACTCATTTGCTGTCATAGTAATGCAATTAATTAGTCTCTTCAGGCCAACCACTGTATTGTAAGGCAATTAAATATAACCTGTGAATGAGGACTCCGTGCTTAGATGCTGAATCATGCTTTCTACATATTTCTGCCTCTTCTAATATAAATAACAAGGTTTCTACCCTTCCCATTTACATTCTATTAACTGATTCGTTAACTGTTTAGGAATGGGCCACTTCCTGTCTGATTATTCCGTTTGTGCTCTCTTTTATTATTATTAATGGGTATTTTTTAGATCGCCAACATATTGCGCAGCACTGTCTTCCTCTCTGTTTTAATTGCTAATTAATGTGAAGGGTTTCACAAAAAACAATGTGCTACCCTTCAACCAGAAGCTCGTGAGCAACATGTTACTCTCTAACCCCTTGGATGTTGCTCTCAGTGTCCTCAAAGCAGGGACTTATTTTTGAATTCCAGGCTTGGAGGCAAGTTTTAATTGCATAATAACTAAGTATAGAGCCAAGTAGAGTAGACTGCCAGTCCACATAGGGGCTACCAAATAACTAACCACAGCCCTTATTTGGCACCTCAAGAGACTTTTTGATGCTTGTGTTGGTCCCCAAATCTTTTTATTAGTGATGGGCAAATAAATTCGGCAGGCACGAATTCGCGGTGAATTTTCTTTGGCTTGAAAAAAATTTTTTGGATGTGTGTTGGAAAAGTCACTCGGGTCAAAACTGCTGCACGTCAACATTATTTGGACGCCCATTGACTTTGACGTGAAAATTGCACGAGTGTCAAAATTCGCCGTTTCGCAAATTTTGTGGGAAGCGAAACGGGTCAAGTTCGCCCATCACTACTTTTTATATTTGAATGTGGCTCATGGGTAAAAAAAGGTTGGGGACCCCTGCTGTAGGCTATGGCTGTTTCATACTTTGTGATAAATACAGTTGACCGCAGTTTTTAAATCCATTTGAATGAGTAGATATGAGTCCTATTCTACATGCTGGGACAAAGTTATGAAAATAAAGAGATACTGATATGTACAGGTATTTCAAAAAACTCTGAATTTTGGGAAGGCCATCTCCCATAGACTCCATTTTATCCAAATAATCCAAATTTTTAAAAATGATTTCCTTTTTCTCTGTAATAATAAAACAGTAGCTTGTACTTGATCCCAACTAAGATATATTTAATTCTTATTGGAGGCAAAACCAGTCTATTGGATTTATTTAATGTTTACATGATTTTCTAGTAGACTTAAGATATGAAGGTCCAAATTCCTGAAAACTCTCGGTCCCGAGCATTCTGAATAACAGGTCCATACCTATAGTTTGCATACTCAATGATATGGTATATGCACACTGCTGCTCAAGTGATCTGTATTCTCCCTAGCTATATATGGAAGCTTCCCAAGGTACATGTACTGTGATAGATTGGACAATAATAATAATAATAATAATAATTTATACTTGATCTAGGGAAATCCAAAGACAATACTAGTGTGCAGAAACGATTTTGAGGGACAGAGAAAAGAAGGAAAAATTGTAGAGAATTTAGAAAGATTTTATTTGAGAGGTGAAGAAGGAAAGGGAAATCTAAAAGGCAAAATGCGAGTGGAGACAAGAGAGAGGAATAATGGAACTAGGGGTGGAGGGGCTGGTGATTTTATTATAATAAATTCATTATATTCAGGTATAGGATTATAGAATTATGGGGAGGCCGTCTCCATAGACTCCATTATAATCAGATGATGCAACATTTTTTAAAATGATTTCCTTTTTCTCTGTAATAATATAACAAAAAGATCAGTTTTTCATATGATTTATAAAGTACGTGCCTTTTATTATCAGTTTGACTTATAAAAGAGATTGTTTCATGCAGTATTAGTTGTGTGGAGCTTGTTACTAGTGTTTTGGGATTAATACAGCACTATATTGCTCAATTATATAGCACTATATGTTCCTCGTATATAAATGTCTGCTCTCTCACTGATCATCTCTGCTTCTCATTCTGATGAACCTGCCGCAGGCATCAGTTTCTTTCTCCAGGACTCACAGCCTTGTGCATGACTCACAGTACTGGGGAGGAATCTCCCCCCTTTAAGTTCTATAACAACCATTAAGAGTGTTTAGGAAAACCCGGCTTATCCTATTATAGCTTAGTCTTCATCACTTAAGCTCTGTTTTACCAACCTTTTAGCGTTTTTTGGGAGCTGCTGAAGTGCAAAGAGGTTAGGAAATCCGTTTATAAATATTTGGCCAGAACATTCACCGTTAAAATAGCAAGTGGTACAGGTATGGGACCTGTTATTTAGAATGCTTGGGTCCTATGGTTTTCTCAATAAGCAGTCTTTCCGTAATTTGGATCTCCATACCTTTATGCCTACTAAAAAATCATTTAATCGTTACATACACCCAAAAAAATTCTTTTGCCTCCAATTAGGATAAATTATATCTTAGTTGCGATCAAGTACAAGGTGCTGTTTTATTATGATTACAGAAAAAAAGGAAATCATTTTTAAAAATCGGAATTATTTTATTAAAATAGCCTTCCTGTAATTTGGAGCTTTCTGGATAACAAATCCTATACTTGTACAAAAAGTATTTGATTATATTAATGTAGGGATGCACCGAATCCATTATTTTGGATTCGGCCGAACCCCCGAATCCTTTGTTTATGATTCGCCAAATACCAAACCGAATCCGAACCCTAATTTGCATATGCAAATTAGGGCTGGGAAGGGTAAAACATTTTTTACTTCCTTGTTCTGACAAAAAGTCACGTGATTTCCCTCCCCGCCCCTAATTAGCATATGCAATTTAGGGTTCGGATTTGGTTCGGCCGGAAGGATTCGGCCAAATCGAATCCTGCTGAAAAAGGCTGAATCCTGGCCGAATTCCAAATCGAATCCTGGATTCGGTGCATCCCTATATTAATGCAAGCGTTATGCCTGTAATACAGAAGTGCCCATACTTTACTAATGCAAGGTCTACTTTTAATGATGATGTCCCATTATGATCCACATCCAAAAAAGCATTTCATGGCAAATATCACTTAAATATTGATTTATGAGAAATTGTATATTGCTATATTTTACAAACAACTATTTCTTATGTACTCTTAACATACTGTAATAAACATCTGAATTAAAAGCATGAAATAGGGGGGTAATATAGACAAGCGGTTTGTTGGCAGAGTCTTCAGATCTACTGATCACCAGCTAAAGGTCAACTGGTAGATCCTGATCTACCTTTTGGACACCCTTGCTGTAATACAAGAAATATTATTTAAAGGAAAATAAAAGGAATGGCAAAACAAGGCCCTGACTTTGAGTGGGGGCACAAACTCATAGTAGCAGTGGAAAGAAATAAAGTTGTTTGTAATAATTAACTGGTATATCAATTGGACAAGCCATGGTTTTTGTTTCCTGCACAGGTCGATTGTCTGCCAATTGGATCAGTCCTTGTGGATGACTAATTGAACATTTATTTTAAGGTAAATTACCGGCAGGTGTAAAATCTATTATAACATAGACTTATGCTCTAATTACCTTTACATTCACCCCTGGGATTGGTTTGGGGAGCATTCCCTCTAGAATACAGTACATTATGGTGTATATGTTACATTTCATGTCTCTGCCATTTTTTTTACTCTTGATTATGACCTAAAAATGCCATTCTGTATCTTAATTATAATATTCAGGGTGGAACGTCGCTGTGCATCGTACAAAGGGGGCAGATCTGCATGGGAAGGCACAAAGCAAGCTCAGATAGGGCTGCCAGCTATTACTTTCCTCGCCTCCGATCCCTTTCAACTCTGGCTTCATATTTCTGCCGGGAAAAACTGCATTGCCTTCAACGCAAAGGCAATCTGTTTTAAGTGTGTGATCTCAACTGTGAATTTGACAGTCTGGATGTTTGATTGTTTTATGGCGGTTATTAAAAAAGCTTAGAAAGGGATAGAGAAGGGCTGTTTCCCCTCAATGCCTGTAGTCAGAGCTGCCTGCGCTGCTATGGTATTCATTAAGATTGGGGGAAATAGATATGGGGGGAACTGAAGCTGGCAGCATCTTTGTTGGTCCATCAACCAGAAGACAATGTTTCATCAGCTTCCTTGTCATAATTCAACTCCAGTCCTTTCCATCATTATTCCTTTATTCTTCTGAGCTGGGGAAACCAGATGAAGTAACACTTGATAAAACACTGAGCAGGTTATCTATCATTCTTTTATAACCCTAAATCAGTTTTGGGAGATATGTGGCCATTCTTGAATGCTGATGCATTGCTTGCTTTCTCTACTTCTGCATAATCCTGTATTTTATATTTTCCTTCTGAATCCAAATCTTGACTTCCGTCCATAGTCATGTTTGCTTCTATTTTTCCCTATAGTCTTGCTTGCTTCTCAACTTCTTACTTCTCTAGAATGATGTTTTTATCACTGAGTTTGTGCCATGCACTATAAGAAATGTTGCATGTCCCAGTAAGGCAATTCTTTCATTTCAGAAAGATTTAATACATTGTTCTAACCAATTTAACCTTTCTACTAATTTTGTAGCTTCTCCAAACTGAGAATTTTTTTATTTGATTTCATTACACAGCAAACTCACTACGATATAATATAAATTGATATGATGAACAGGGCTGGATTTCAGGATGCTGCTCCCCTAGCCACCCCACTTGCACCACCCCCTGTCTGTCCCCCAACCTCCCTCCCTCTCCCGGCACTCAAAAAATCTCATACCAACCCGATTTCCCTGTCGGCTCTGTTTATTATAACCCATTGCAATGTCTTCTACCGGGGACTGGGTTGGCGGGAGATACAAACTGTTGTCAAAATCTCCCATCCGGTCCCCATTGGTGATGCTGCCCCTCAATTTTTGCTGCCATTGGCCTGGGCATTTATGGCCTACTCACAAATACGGGCCTGAGTACAGCGATTTTATAAGCAAAGAACAACTAAGCATATAAAGAAATACAAAACAAAAAGACTATGAAGTAAACAAACTAATAAGGAAGAAAAAAAAGGCAAAAAACAATATAAGCTACAGACCTCACTTCTTCATTATACAATGTTATAGCAGACCACGCCTTCATTATCCAGCCAGTAGTTCCATACTACTTAAAAGACTGTGAATGCCCTTAGCTTTAAACAATGGAAGTATTTCTTCAATCAAATTTACCCATTACAGGACAGTGAAAGGAGACTTTCTATAATGTAAGTAAGGGATGCACCGATTTCAGCCAGGATCCTCCTCCTGCTGTTCATTGCTGGCTCATTGAACCATTTTCTGCTTAACCCTTATCCTTTATACTCAATCATCTGGTTTTGACCCCTGGTCTAAAATCACAGACTTGTATTGCCTGATGCCTACCTAGACCTCTTGCCTGATTACATTAACTTGTTTAAGACTGCTGCCTACCCAGACCTTTTGACTGTATCTTAGTCAGACCTTTATTAATCTCTTTCTAGTTTAAGCAACGCTAACCAGGTCACAGAGAGATTTCCAGCAAAAATAGTGTAACATACATACCAAAGATTTCCAAAATATTGAATTCCTAGGCTATATCCATCTGATATGTGACTATGTGTGTGTGCCAGTGGCACTTCCAGCACTGAACCTTCTGTAAGAAGGAACATTTGAGATTTTGCCTTATAGCCACCCCTTGTCATTCGCTAAGTAAGAATTTCATAATTCCCCATGCATCATAATTACAACTGTACTTGATTCTTTAGGTACAGGTATGCTGTGTCTATTGAACCCTGGGATTACCACCAGCTTGAAGGTGGCAATAGCTTCCATGGGTTCTTCTGCATCAATAGGAGCACTTGGATGTGATTTGGAAAAGGAGGTTGGAGAGACACTAAGCACAGCTTTTAGAAGTGCAAGGAGTGTCTTACAGGAGAACCAAACTCTGTTTATTACAATCACCTACCAGCCCTACCCAACATAGACCCCCCTCCCTGCTCCCCGCAAGCCTAGGTGCTACCCTGGGTAAATGCCCCTAACTCTTTACTTAACCCTTGTTGCAGATTCAGGGCATCGGAGTTCACGGCGCCATCTTCTTCTCTACGGACACAAGAATCTCATATCAATATGCACAACAACTATGTTCATTTTTGAATGTCCACAACTGCAGTCGCTGTCATAAATGTTCTTCACAGAACATCTTATTTAGTGTCTACTACTTTGGATTTCCCTTTAAAACTTTATAGTTTTCTAAAATGTGAGATATGACCATTATATTTATGTAGTACCCAAATTTGCTACTACCTAGTATGGTTTGCTGTACTTAGGGTTAGTCCTTATTGTTTGACTGTGGATTGAGGAACTAGGGAAATTAGTAAAAGGCTGAATGATAAATCTTAAGTATGTCAAAAATCTATAGAGTAAAAACGTGATTCTACTAAAGAGTAGTGGCAAATGTATGCTGTAGAGAGTGATATTTTTTTTTACATTTTATTCTTTCATTTATTTAATGTTTTATTTGGCAGCTCTCCAGCTTGGAACTAAAAGCATTATCTAGTGACTTCCCTAGCAACCAGACAGTGATTGGAATAACAGACTGGAAGATTAATAGGGGAAGGCCTAATAAAATTGAATACAAATAATAAAAACAAAATTAGATAAACAATTTCTAAAATAATAAATAATAGTAAATAATGAATATTATATACAAATAATGAAAGTAATAAAATACAGTTTCTGCATAACTCCCAATACCTGTTCTCTAGAAAAAATGGTCACAATAGGCCATGGCAACAAGAGAAGGCCTTCAATTAGAAAACAAAATGCAGGAAACATTGAGTGTCATAGCAGGCAGTAGAAAAAGGGGTTTCAGCCAATGTTTCACAGCCTCTTGAGCTACAAAAATCATGGTTACCAAAGTTAAAAAGGTTTGTACTTTCAGGACAGTTAAGAAGGAGCCAAAAATTCCTTGAGAGCAAGGTAGTGGCCATCAGAATATTATTACCAATGGCTGTCAGGTCAGAGTGGTAAACAGGACACTTTAGGCTTTATTTGTTTATTTTTGTGTAGAGAATCCAAAAATCATTTTATATTAAAGCCCCTTTAAAGTGTTTTTTTATGATGTAGTTTTTATTTCTAAATTACACTGTTTACACTGCAAATAATTCGCTCTACCATAGAATTATAGTTTTTAGTAAGATTGGTGTGTAGTCAGCCATCTCAGGTCATTGTGCCTGATTCTGTGCTTTCAGATAGAGCCAGCACTTCACAATGGAACTGCTTTCAGATAAGCAAATGTTTCTCCAACTCAATGTAACTGAAGGAGTCACAATGGGACTTGGATTTTTACTATTGAGTGGTATTATAGTTACCAAGCTTGTGTCAGGGAGCTGCTATCTGGTTACCTTCCCATTTTTCTGCTGATGGTCTTCTGGGGGAAAAAAGGGTGGGGGTTGATATCACTCCAACTTGCAGCAAAGCAGTAAAGAGTGACTGAAGTTTATCAGAGCACAAGTCACATGACTGGGGGCACCTGGGAAACTGACAACATACCTAGCCCCATGTCAGATTTTAAAATTAAATATAAAAAAAATCTGTTTGCTCTTTTGAAAAACAGATTTCTGATGGAGCAGCACTATTAACTGATGCATTTTGGAAAAAAAAGTTTTCCCGTGACAGAATTCCTTTAAGTTAATCCGTGTGCTATTGCTCTCATGGTCTGAATCAGACTTGATGGCATCTAGGGCAGGAGAATGTAGACTCTTAACTGGTGTGTTAAAAGAAAATAAGATTTTTTACATATACAATTTTATATTTTTACTATTATGAATTTATTCAAATCATTTATGCAACATATTTATCTATCATATAATTATGTCTTGATATTTTTGTTATACATTTGTTATACACAAGTAAAGTTATATTTTAATAAAGCAGAGAACTATAACTTCTTAGCTGAATATAAGCTTTTGTAGGAGGCTCGAGCGTGTTGCTTTTGGAACACACTGAACTTGCCATTCAGCTGATGAACATGGTCCTGTCAGTGTCACCTAAAGAGGGACATTTTGCAGCGGTGACTTAGGAGCCAAGGTAAATAAGTTGTATGGACAGATGCAAAATCCTCTTTTTTGCCGTAAGACTGCACTTTGGACTCTGACATGAGCAGCTGCAATATACTAGCAGACAGCATCGTGGGTTATACACAATTGCCTGGAGTTGCCATGGCAGCAGCAGTGAAACAGCAGAGGACATTTTTTTTTATAAAGGATAATATAGTGTATAGAGCAAGCATGGATAACATCTAATAGAAACTTAAAGTAGTATTGGGGACATTTATATGTTGTTTTGATTCTACAGCTTTTCATTGCCTAACAAGTAAGCTATAATATGAAATATTAGACATGTCAGTTCATTATTTGGTCCAAATTAAAAAACAGGCCACTAGTCGTGACCTACTGGGAAACCTGAGCCATGGGCCTATTACCCCAGCCACCTCCATCAGTGATTACCACACCCCATCACCACTGCTGCCAACAATTACCACTCAACGTGATGATGGTTGGTTGGTGAGGATCATCAGTACTTGGGCCCACCAGGTATTTTCCCGGTATCCCGGCTAGCCAGTCTGACCCTTCAGGTTCCACTGAAATTCTAAATGATCTGTTTTTGCATATAAAGCGAACTCCTAAAGTTTGCAAAACCGGTGACCCTTCCACAGTCCCGCTAATACCTTATGTGTGTGACATTGTCAGGATTCTTCTTTCCTCAGAGCCTATACGCAAGGAGATGTTTACTAGTCCAGAGTAAGACTAACCGTCCAAGTGTAACCAGAAATAGAGGAGGCTATTAGTTGAAAAGGCCGGGTTCAATACACAGGCTGAGTTGGGACAGGCGGAGGTCAGGCGTAGTCGTTAGGCAAAGCAGAGTTCGAGGCAGGCAGAGTTCAGGCTTAATCGATAGGCAAGTGGAGGTCAAGACGGGCAGAGTTCAGGCGTAGTCATTAAGAAATCAAAAGTCAAAAAACAGCAGTATACAAAATCACAGGAGCTAAGTTTATAACCAAGCACAGAACCATTTCCTGGGCATCCTTTTAAGGAAGGCATTTTGGCGCCAAACGTAACGACGCCTGTCTCCAGCGTCAATGTTGTAAATCCAGGCAACAGTAAGAGGCAGGCAGCAATTAGCATAGTCAACAACAAAGCAGAAGAGTCAGGAATCCATTAAATAGTAAATGTAACACACACAGGGGCTCATTTATCAACACTGGGCAAATTTGCCCATGGGCAGTTACCAACAGTGATTAGCTTTTTGAAGCCAGCTGCAAGTAGAACAATGAATGCAGCAATTTGATTGGTTGCCATGGGTTATTGCCCATGGGCAAATTTGCCTATATTGAACCCAGGTCCTCAACATCTATTTATTTTAAATGTTCACTCCAAAGCGTAGAGTGATGACATCACGCATCTATGCAATGATGTCACCACGCCCCTATCTTGGACGCGGTGCCAAAGAGGAAGGGATATCATGTGCGCTACAGTAAATACTCATGAAGTAGTTTTTATCCATGGACTTAGGGAAATGCATAGTGTATAATTTGCTCTATGTGCACTAGGTGCATTATTCATTTATGATGCATCTGTATATAGAAGTCACCTTAGAGTTTCGTGACCCGCATAAAAGCATCCACGCTTGTCCTGTTACAGATTCAAAGAGACACAACTGCCCGCAAATGGAGTGAGGAAAGGAGTTAATTCCACAAAGTGTCATTAGGGACTCTATTAAAAAGAAGCTTTCCCAATTTAGAATTATCAATTCTGTAGCACAATAGCTTTTTCGGGTTCTGTGATGAAATCAGTGAATGTCTTGCCTCCGTGTTGGCAATCAGATGATTGACATTGCGCAGAGAATTGTGATTAGTGTCTGATTCGATAAATAACGGGCACGTTAATGAAATGATCAATATCAAGAGTTTCCAGGCTAGTCATTTAACAGACAAGCATCTTATCTTCAGGAGACATCAAAAGCTTTTTCTGAATACGTATGAGGAAAGAGCACCGTAAAGCATAAAAAAACACATTTACAAATTACTTAGGTAAAAAAAAAACATTCCCTGCAAAATTTCCCCAAAATATATGAATAAATCCTCCCTCCACTCACCTTGTGTGTAAAGATGCTTGTATAGGCTTCCATTTCATTTATAGGTACATTTTTGGTTTTACCCTAATTTTTATAAAGGTGCTAATAGGGTTCATTTATTAATGCAAGTGCAGTATGCAACGCGTCATTTCTAGGGATGCACCTTTTAAGAGTGGGAGTTGCATCACCTCCAGAATGGCATTTGCTTCTCATTCACTGTCTGGCCTGTTGGTGCAACCCTCGTGGGAACCCTCAGGCTTGCTAGCTCAGCTCCCATATCTTCCTTTTGTGTTATAATCTCTTGAAATCAAGATTTTCAGTTCAATCCCCAGTTGTTGCAGTACAGCATATGGTCAAGAAATCCTTAGTTTAAAAAAAGGTTAAAGATAAAAGAAATGGTATAACCATATTGACTCAGTTATTGTAGACCCAGTGCCCAGTAGATAAAATGACCATTTGCCCTTACTGTCCTACTTGCCATCACAGCTGAGCCCAGGAATGCACTGCTTTGGGCCACCTTGCAATAACATGGTTTGTGAGCCTTGACCTAAGATTTTGTGAGCCTTGTTTTAAAATTAGAGATTTGGGATTAGAGTTTGTGAGAATTGGCCTTAGAATTTGTGAGACTTGGCCTTAGAGTTTATTAGACTTGGCCTTAGAGTTTATTAGACTTGGCTTTAGAATAGGAGACTTGGACTTAAAGTTTGTGAGTCTTGGCCCTAGAGTTTGTGAGAATTGGCCTTAGAATTTGTGAGCATTGGCCTTAGAGTTTGTGATTCTTCGCCTTAGAGTTCATGAAACTTAGACTTAGAGTTTTTGAGACTTAGCCTAGTGTTTGTGAGTCTTGGCCTTAGATTGTGAGCCGTGGCCTTTGAGTTTGTGAGCTTTGCCCCTAGAGTTTGTGAGAATTGGCCTTAGAGTTTGTGATTCTTGGCCTTAGAGTTCATGAGACCTGGCCTTAGAGTTTATGAGACTTAGCCTGGAGTTTGTGAGCCTTGGCCTTAGAGTTTGTGAGCCTTGGCATTAGAGTTTGTAAGCCTTGGCCTTAAAATGTGTGATCATCGGTTTTAGAGTTTGTAAGTCTTGGTCTTTGGGTTTGTGAACCTTAGAATTAGAGTATTGACCATAGAGTTTGAGTCTTAGCTCTGCAGAGTTCATTATTACTGTTCGGTAGATGTCACTAATCATAACACATCATTAACTACACACACATAGACAAACACACACGCATATATATTTATATTTAAGTCAACAGTATATATATATATCTATACACACACACACACACTGGTTCAATATATTGGTTGATTATGGTGTCTGCAGTAAAAAAGATGGAACTGGAAAGATGTTGATGACTGTCACATATTAAACATCTTAAATCATCTTCATGAATTTTAAGAGGATAATGTCAAACTGGCTTCTGTGTACAGCTCTAATAATAGTTTAATTAAGAATTATGTCAATTTGCATAATTTGCTAACATTTAGAGAGGACATTTTCTATTCCACTTTGTTATTTTAATTACCGATGTTCCCAAATGTACTGTAGTTTGGAAAAACAGCAGCTTTTTGAAACAAAGGAGCTCTGAAACAACGGCTCTCGCGCAGTGGCGTACATCCAAACCGACTCAGCACATATTGCCGAAAGATCGCTGACAGGCAGAAACCCCAGTTTTTAAGCAATCAGTTTTTGTTTTGTAGGTTATTTATATGGTGGATAATGTCCCCTGTTCTGTAATTTATACAGATACAGTATTAGAAATGATGGAGGAGTTATGTGACCATAAAAAGGCATAAGGCTGTAGACCGAGGTCACGTAACTCCTAAATTTGATTAGGGGGTACATAAGTTATTGTAATCTACAGTTCTTTACATATTTTGTCTTCTGGAATCTCCCTTTTCCAGGTACTTATCAACCCTACCCCCACTCTCTCTTTTCCATCAGTTTCTTTCTGCTCCTTCTTCCCTGTTTGCTTTCCTCACTTGTTTCCACCCTCCATTGTTCTCTGCTCAATCCCAGCTGTCGTTTTCCCCTCTGGCTACAATCCACCTGTTAGTTATTAATCTATTCCTTCAAGTTGTTCTGTTACCCTCTTAAAACTCCCACCGTCCTTGCAGGGTGTGTAGCTATATGGGGATATATTATCTTCAGCCCTTCCTGGTCAGATGGCCTCTTCTTCCATGTTTTGTTATCTACTTGGTGTCTGGTCTGTACAGGTACATGGGGTATGGGAGACACATGAAATAATCTGCTTGTCTCTTTAAGTTATTAATGTAATATATATGATATTTATGGTTTGGTCCATAGGGAAATGGCCAAACTGTAGGTATATTTTATAGTTTATAGTCAACAAGAAACAAAAATAAATGTAGACTGCCACCTGCAATTAGACCCATTCACATGACCTGATGAAATTCTTGTGAACCAACATATTATAACAATATAAAATACTCATGTGCTAGAATTCCTTTTAGGGCTGGAGAGTAATTCAGCTGCAGGGTCTCTAGAAACAAGAGTTGGAAAATGGGAAATGGGATATCTCTGGCCTTGTATCTAGACTAGTGAACACAAAACCTGCCATAAGGCCTTCCCCTAACAGTGCAAACTTCTATGATAGTTTTTATAGAAGAACATGTAGATCAGTCAGTAGCACAACTGTCTCTGTTAGAACTTCCCATCTTCTGAATTCTGATATAAGGATATTAAGAAACCATTCAGAGTTGGAGAAAAGCTGGTAGATATGGAAACCCCAGACCTTCTACTTCCCTCCAGACCTGGAAAAAAATAGCTTCCATTCGCTGGCAATGGATGCAGCCCAAAAAAGATAATCTTTGGTGCTGGCAACTATCATTAAAACCCAAACATTATGGTTATGTGAATGATCCTCTATTTCTTATAAACATCTCATGCTGTAAATTTGTAAACGTTATGATAATATAAACAGGTATGATAAATGTATAGTGAATGATTTACCCCATGTTGTAGAGCCATGACCATATAAAGGCACAAGACTACACGCCAAGTGCTTTTATACAGATCATTGAACTTTGAGAAGAACAGAGGTTTTCAGTCTTTTTTTTTTTTTTTTTTTTTTGTTAAGACCTTTCTTTGAGGTCCAGCATCTATTCAGAACTTCAACTGGATCAAAACAAGGTTACAGATATGTGAAAAGACTCTTGTTACCAGTCATTTAACCAGAGTTCTAAGAAAATTTGCCTTCTAGGAGTATCCAGTAGAGTAAATAGCCATACCTGAGTCGTATCCTAACTGTACTTCAAGATGGGCCCCTGCAGTCACTTCTTCAAGCCCCACAGTGTGACAACCAATGCCCTAGAACAGTGGTCCCCAACTAGTGGTTCATGAGCAACATATTGCTCACTAACCTCAAAGCAGGTGCTTATTTTTGAATTCCATGCTTGGAAGTAAGTTTTGGTTGCATAAAACAAGGTTTCTGGCCAACACACAACATTGTAGTTGGCCAATCCGCATAGTGGTTGCCAAATAGCTAATCATATCCTTTATTTGCACCAACGAACTGTTTTCATACTTGTGTTGCCCCTCCCCCAACTCTCTTTACATTTGAATGTGGCTCACGGGTTAAAAAGGTTTTGGATCCCTTCCCTAGAATAATATATTCTTTTTGAACATTATCTAGTGGAGAAAAGTCTTAAGAAACTATTCTTGAAATACATTTTAACTCTTCTGAGTGGCTTCTTCAGTTCAATGGAGTGTCATTCAGTGAACTGAATTCTGTATATCATGACCTGTATAGACCTATTCTTTTGTATGTTCCACAATGGCCCACTCTGTATTTATTTATCAACATCAATGTTCATTGTTCAGGGACTGGAAAAAAACACAATGACATATCCATAGAAATCATTAGAAGTTCCTGCACAAAATATTTTGTATGACCCCATCTCACATATGATTGAATTGCCGCATATGGTTGAAAGTCAATATCATTTACCGTAAGTGATTTGGAGTAATTGGCTTCGACCCACCATCGACGCTGTGCACATTTTGCCCACTCTTTCTACCATGCTGCAGAAATAATTATTTTCTGTATGTACACAATGTACCAATTAATAATCTATACAGCTATAAAGGCATTATTACTTGCAAGTAATATATAAATAAATAATAAGGAAGGGGCAGATTTCCTCCCTCATCAGTGCAATGTTTTTACTAACTGTCATGAAAAGTTTTACTGACAGTCAGAAAATTGTTCAATGAATTGACATATTTATCAAAGTAGATCCTTGTATTAGTTTGTCAGCGTGTGTTCCGATGCTTTAAGTAGTTGAAAAACCCATTTTGTTCTATGGAGGTTCGTGACAACTCTGTAGCCTAATCACTAATCCCCAGGGCAATTTGCAAGGGGTGGGAGGGAAATTAATGATTTGGACAACTCACACCGCAGGCGAAGGAGAAGAAAATAAGGCAATTGGAAGAATTTTGTTAATTCAGCATGAGCAAATGCCGCATACACTTTTAATGCTAAATGCTACTGTGGATTTCAGTTAATTCAGGAAACTCCTGAAACAGGGAAAATCCTACCAGCAAAGCTATTAATTATGGATGCACCAAATCCAGGTTCAGGATTTGGCCAGGATTCTGCCTTTTTCAGCAGGATTCGGTTGAATCCTTCTGCAGGCCGAACCGAATCTGAATCCTAATCTGCATATGCAAATTAGGGGCAGGAGGGAAATCACGTGACTTTTGTCACAAAACAAGGAAGTAAAAAAATGTTTTCTCCTTCCCACCCCTAATCTACATATGCAAATTAGGATTCGGATTCTGTCCGGTATTCGGACAAATCTTTTGTGAACGATTCGGGGGTTTGGCCAAAAATAGTGGATTCAGTGCATCCCTACTATTAATGTACAACATGAAAACTGAAAATGAAAAATGAACCTGCCCTACGACAGATATGAATATATGAATTATTAACATGAATAGCATGTGTTAAGCGGCTGACAGGACTAATTAAACATTAATAGTGTTGCACAGAAAAGAAAAACCCTGTATTATGTTCTCATTCGCTTTCTAATAAGAAAAAATCCAGTCATTTAATCATATTATGAATGTGGTGTTGCTTATGGAGATCTGTAGGTATAATCTTGGCTTACATAATAATAACACCAAAAACCAATTATTATTATCCATAATAAAGCTCAGTTTCTTTCTAATTTAAAAGGAGCCATTTATTTTGTGTAGGGCAGGATGCAAAGTGCAAAAAATGGGTGCAAACTGCCATGTTTTTTGCACTTCGCATCCTGTCCTAAAACTTTAAAACATTGGCTTTCTCAAGCATTACATTACTTACTTGTGTAGAACAAAAACCCCTCTACATCTATCACTTTCAAAAAAGTGATGTTGGACAGGCAGGAGGTTAGAATGTACAAAAGGTGGCAGGTAGGCTATTATACTAACCAAGGATTTAAAACCTGGGAAAGGGCTTCTCTTGCCGTGTAAAATATTGGAAATCCAATATAAGAAAAAAAAAACTCTGGGCAGAAGTAACTAAGGCCAATCATGTCTTTCACTGTTTGTGGTGTCACTTTTTCATTAGACTTCTACCTCATCAGAAACATCATGCTGCTGTCACTTATGAAAAACAGTACAATTATGCAGAATTTCCTATACTTAGGATGTCCAGCTGGAGACCCATGAGCCAAATGTGACCTGCCAAGTAATAGAAAGTCAATGAGAACAGCTCCCAAACACATTTGATCAAGTTTGCCTTTTTAGAACGTATTAGAAGTTTTCTCAAACTGGTCTGCAGTAAGTGGTACATGCTATAGGGCAGGGGACCCCAACCTTTTTTTTTACCTGTGAGCCACAGTCAATTGTAAAAAGTTGGGGAGCAACACAAGTATGAAAAAAGTTCCTGGGGTGGCAAATAAAGACTGTGATTGGCTATTTGGAAGCCCCTATATGGACTGGCAGTCTCAAGGAGCCTCTGTCTAGTTTTTATGCAACCAAAACTTGCCTCCAAGCCAAGACTTCAAAAGTAAGCTCCATTGGGAGTAACATCCAAGGGGTTGGTCGAGCTACGGGTTGGGGACCACTGCTATAGGGCCTTAAAATCACTAGTATGGAAAAACGAAAATCACTGGCACACTGGTAAATGCTGGCAGGGTGAGCTCTTGCTAAAGTTTTATTGCGTTATGCAACGTTTCTGGGTAAACCCCTACAGGATACTAGTGCATGAAACAATTTAAAGGTCACAAATTACCATAAATTGAGTGGGCATGATAACAGGTGTGGTAAAATACCGAATAACAAATTAACAATGTGCAAAGGCCAATAAAAGTCCATATATGAAGTCCAAAAATGTCATGAGTCTCATGTAATAATCCATAATTATAGAAAAAACAAGTGAACACAGAAAAAATACTGAAAAATCCATAATCCATAAGTCATCGAAAAAACAAGTGAACACATAGAAAAAATACTGAAAAATTGTCATTAGAAGTTTAAAACTACGTGGCATATTTATCAAGGGTGTCGAATTTAGAATTAAAAAAACTTCAAAAAGACCAACTGAAATTAAGTCGAAGTTTTTTTTGATCAAATAGATTGAAAAGGTCCGTATTCGGGCGAATTCGAAACGTACAAATCGAAGGAATAGCACATTCGATCGAATTCGATTCGATCCCAAAAAAACTTTAATTTTTCAAAGTCCACCAATTGACTCCAAATAGATTCTAGGAGGTCCCCCATAGGCTAAAACAGCAATTTGGCAGGTTTTAGATGGTGAATGGTCGAAGTTGAATTTTTAAAGAGAGAGTACACGATACATTTCGATATTCGAATTTTTTTCAAATTCGAATCAAATTTGGACTATTACCTAGTCGAACTACACAAAAAATAGCTCGAAATTCGATTTTTTTTCATTCGAAAATTCACCTGATAAATCTGTCCCTACATGTCCTTAGAAGTTAAAAATATCAGAGGCATTTGGTATCAACATAAATCCATAATGTATCAGAGAATAGGCACAAGTAAAATGACATCCAGAAGAAATCACACTGTTAAAACAGTAGCAAAAAAAGTAGCATTTCGATTAGTAGCGATACAAGTTACAACTAATTTAGATACAAAAAAGAAAACATTTAATTCTGTAAAATTTCTGTTTTACCCTATACGTGGGAATATCCCTGAAGCAATTCCGGCAATCTGCTTATCTAAAAGGAAAGCAATTATGCATTAGTAAATTTTACAAAAAAACAAGCCATATTGAATTCTTCATTTAATCCTTTTGGGTAACGAGATTGAAGGAGCCAAATCCAATAACATTCTGTCTGCAAGTGAATTTTCTTTCTGTCAATACCTTTTACTTTAAAGGAAACTTTCTCTAATATCTGCCATCAAAGTTGGGATAGCTGGTGTCCATGGGTAAAAAAATGTTTTGCCAATAAAGATTCAAACTTTGATTTATTCGTTTTTTTCATCCATTTTTTTTAAAACGTGACTGTGGGGCCGGAGTTAAAGGGTGATAGGTCCGAATGTTAGATTTATGCTCGCAAATTTACCTGGAATAATGGCACTACAGTGACGACAATTCCTACAAGGGTAATTGCCAGAACGGTGCGAGTCCCTTTATGTGGTGTTGGCTTTTGTTTAAAGGAGAAGCAAAGTCTTTTTGCACTTGGGGGTGCCAAATGTTGGGCCCCCCAAGTGATTGTATTGACACTTAGCTGAAACCCCGGGCTGGTGCTTCTATCAGCAGAAAACTGCACCACGGAGAGATCTTCTTCCTGCTCTTCTTTCTTCGCGCACTACCAAACCTTCACTCTCTCTGTCATCTTAACTTGCAGCTTTTATGGGCTTGTGTCCTACTGATGGACGTTATTTGATGTGCACGCGAG
This sequence comes from Xenopus laevis, assembly GCF_017654675.1. Classification (NCBI taxonomy): domain Eukaryota; kingdom Metazoa; phylum Chordata; class Amphibia; order Anura; family Pipidae; genus Xenopus; species Xenopus laevis. The sequence goes on from NC_054383.1 coordinate 15,867,537, forward strand.
TCATGGTGGTCTGTTTTGGGGGATCTAAAGCACAATATATATCGATATCTTTATCCATATTTTGCTTGATTTTTCAATACATCAAATACTGCAGAATGTCATTTCTTGCTCAGTGGTTATTATGAGTCACTATGTTTATGTCCTTGATGTTAAATTATAGCATTCCAATCACCTGACGCTCATGACTTTCAGCTAAGCAATGCTGCGTGCCTGAACTCTAACAGCCAGATTCGAAAGCTCTCTGCATTAAGTGGGTCAGCAGCTTTCCTATTAAGATCAATTTCATACAAGTGATTTTTCATCCAGCTGTGTAGGACCAGCTTGGTGGATGGAATGGATATCTGAATGCTGAAATCTATGGGCTGTTGGCAAAAGTGCAAGCGGCTGTCTCATTGAGTTAGAGTATAGGGGCATATTTCATAGAGACAGATTAATGTTTGTGTTTCTGGAATCGATTGCCCTTTTTATGCATGCTAAGCTTCTGTTGACCTTCTGCAGCAGTTATGGACAGAGGAGATACTACATTGCCATCTACTCTTAATACTAAATCCTTTATTATTTTGATTTTCCAGAATGTGTTTCATATTGTCTATCTTTGTTTGAGATCAACTCCGGTCTGTTGTGTTATCAATCCCTAGGCATAAATATTTGGGAGGCAGGCACCTCTCATAGAAACTACAGCTACTACTGTACGTCTTGAAACCTATATGACTATCCATGACCTGTAGATATATTTAATTTAATTCCCTGTTGCAATCTTGTTAGTTTGCATGTGGCACAATCTTCTTTCCTTTACCTTCGTCTCCACCATCTTTTCTAATTCTTGTCTGTCTCCTTTTTTCTTCTTCTCTGCATTTTTCTTTTTCCTCTCTTTTCTAATGTTAACCTTTGTACCTGCAAAATGATAAAGCCTTAGCGTGTTGGTTGCTCTCACCTGGGTGAATAACCCTACACATACAGAATTCCCATACAGAATCTTATCTTTGATTTTTACACTTTGATCTACTATAATGTCAAAGGCTTTGAGTAGTGTGACCATATGTGCACTCTGAATTAAAGGGGAACTGTCATTGTGATAAAAGCCACCTGTCTGTAGTGGATGTTTAATAAATCTGTTTTATGTGTGGATTTTCTTTTATAGATTTTGAGATAATTACTTTTTTTTATTAGTGAGTATATCAATTTTATTGCGCTACTTAAAATACTCAGGAGTCACAGACTGACTGCAGGACCAATTCATTTTTACTATACAGGTTTGGGACCTGTTATCCAGAATGCTTGGGACCTGGGGTTTTCTGGATAATGGATCTTTCTGTAATTTGGATCTTAATATCTTAAAGCTGGCCATAGACGCAAAGATCTGATCGTACAAATCGAGGATTCGGACGATTTTCAGAACGTGTGTGGAGAGTCCTGAAATTTTGGTCGTTTGGTCGATCGGACAGGTTAGAAAATTTCTGTCGGCTGCCGATAATATCTCTGCGTGTATTGCCGATCGTACGATTTTCAGTGGGAGACTGTCACTAGCTTTGGTTGGACATAGATATCGTATGATTGCTGTCAGGGGCAGAACATTGCTGATCTGTTCTTTAACTAATCTGACTGGTAAGACTTTGATCTGAATGGTTAGTGGCGGGTCGGGAGATGGGAAAGTCCGATTGTACGCTGATTCGTTCGATCGGATCTTTGCATCTATGGCCATCTTTAGGCTACTGAAAATCATGTAAACATTAAATAAACCCAATAGGCTGGTTCTTAGTGATGGGCGAATAAATTCGGCAGGTGGAAATTTGCAACGAACTTCCGCGTTTCGCCAACTGCGAATAAATTCTCGAAACTCCAGCGAAAATTTGCATCAAAAAAATTTGGACGCGTGTTGGAAAAGTAGCTTGTGTTAAAACTGCCGTGCATCAAGACTATTCGGACGCCCATTGACTTTAACGCAGGCGTTAAAATTGACACAGGCTTCAAAATTCGAGTTTCGGTAATTTTTCACAGTTTTTCGCTGAAACGTGAGAATAAGCCCATCGCTACTGGTTTTTCTTCCAATAAGGATTAATTATATCTTAATTGGGATCAAGTACAAGCTACTGTTTTATTATTACAGAGAAAAAGGAAATCATTTTTTAAAATTTGGATTATTTGATTATAATGGAGTCTGTGAGAGACATCCATTCTGTAATTCAGAACTTTTTGGAGAACTGGTTTCCGGATAACGGATCCCAAACCTGTACTTAAATTGCCACTTGATTGAGCATGTTTTGAACCAGGCATCCAAACGAAATCTATCATGGGTCATTACTCCTGAATCAACCTATGATTAAGTGCACTTAAAGGGGACCCGTCACCCAAAGAAATTATTCAAAATCCTATTTTATCACATTAGTCAAGCAAAATGAACTTTAATTACACTATATAAATTATTTGAATCTTGTTTCCTTCAGTCTGGGATTTCAAAATTATAGCAAGCAGGCAGGAGCCATTTTGTGGACACTGTTATTAAGGCAAGTCTTGTATCATCTCAGAATCTTGTTTGTGCACCAGAATGGGGGACCCAATGTCCATCCCCATGTCCTGGCTACACAATTACATGGTGAAGAGAACGGGGGAATGTGGGGAGAGCATTGACATCTAGGAAGTGCTGAATGGAAAGTGAAAGTAATTGTCTGCCCCACCTCTATGCCACTGGCATAGAGGAGGGGCATACAATATTTGATTGACAGCTGAGATTTTTAAATGAGCTTACAACAACTATGAATGCTTTAATAAAAATAGAAATTGGATTTCAAGTTTTATTATACAGATTTTTGTGTCTGGGTGACAGGTCCACTTTAAGGCACAAAACGCGTAGGGCAAGATGCTGAGTGTTTGTTTAAATGTAGCTTTAAATAATCACTTTTTTGGCTGTTTACTTTTGTGGCCCTTGTGGAATCCCTGAGTTCCTGAATACCCATTTAGTCACTGTGTATGGATTATTGCTCCCTATGGTGAGGGTTTGGGGCTGTTGCATATGGACAACTATGTTGACCTTACGTTTCGGTCCTATGTACCCCCTTTCTCTTTAGTTAATTCCGCATTAATATGGAATGCCCAGCTTCCACCAAGAATGACACTAGAAAGACTAGTTCAAAGCTCTTGTTTATTGAATAATAAAGCAACTTATGGTGCCTGTGACTGGTTGATAAACTACATTTGTGAGAAGGAAGATGGAACCTGATGTTTGGTTGAGCAGTAGGCTGATTATATTGTAAATAAGAAAGTCTACCCAGATGTATGGAATAGGTTTCTACTAATACCATGCCTCTTGAACAAGCCAGACACCAACATTCACATTATAGTTGCACCATTACTATTCTAAATAAGCTTTCTACTGTCCTATCTACAAGGAGTAATCACCCTTACAAGAAATGATTCATATTTACTAACTGTAGAGCAGGCTCCTACAGATAAAATTAATTTCAAAACAAAGGTTTTACTGTAGCTACAGAACTAAAACTGTACTTCCTTGGTCCTTGTCACAGTAGATACGATATGTAATGAGTTGAACAAAGCTGATTATTTGCTCTGCAGCCACAACAATAATGTTCTAAAATGCTAATCTTCTGTAATAAGCCTTATCCTGGATTTCTGAGCAATGGAAGGAAATCATTTCTACAGATTAACTGTCGTTTTATAGTTTTCCAGCATTTGTCTGGCTTATGCGTTGGAAAAGATAAAAAGAAAAGTCTGTTTCCAAGTTTAAAGATGGTGGAGGTTCTGTTACGCAATGGGCATGGGGCCTGACTGGTAACCTGTAGCTTTTTGTTAGAAACATTGCTGCCTTTTGTAGAAACTTATAGCCGTTTCTTGTTGATCAGGAGCGCTCTATGACATTAATTGCCAAGATATATAACTGCTGCACCCATGGGACCTTCTTCAGGTCTAAATGCTAATTACGGTGAATTTAGTAGTTACTATCATGGGTATGTCTGGAACAAATATTATAACTTTATTTTGTATAACCTTGTTAGCTATGAAGGTTCCAACAAAAGGGTTGACAACAAAGTGGGCCCTGGACCCCAAAAATCTGAAGACATCTGTCTTCCTTAATATGCTCTAATATTTCAAGATGGAAACATGTAAATCCTTCGACTTTGAATATCGAAGTCAAAGGATTTACAGCAAATAGTTCGATCGAACGATTAAATCCATCGATCGAACGATTTTTCTACGACCAAAAAAAATAGGAAAGCCTATGGGGACCTTCCCCATAGGCTAACATTGCACCTCGGTAGGTTTTAGGTGGCGAAGTAGGGGGTCGAAGTTTTTTAACTATCGAATAGTCGAACTATTTTTAGATCGAATCGTTCGCTTCGAAGTCGAAGTCGTAGTCAAAGGTCGAAGTACCAAATTCGATGGTCGAAGTAGCCAAAAAAAAACATTCGAAATTCAAAGGTTTTTTTATTCTATTCCTTCACTCGAGCATCAATATGACCATGAGACAACCAGGATAGTTGGAAGGTGGTCTGCAAGAGCTGCCTATACAGGTTGCAAGTATCCCACTGTTTGGGAAAAAAATATAAACAATAGAACTCTTCCAGTAGATTAAAATGAGAGGTCAGCTACTGGTGCCTCATGCCAATGTTAAAGGGGATGTAGAGGCAAAAAAATAAAATCACATTTTTACTTTCTTTAACAAAAAAGAAATCTATCTCCAATATACTTTAATTAAAAAATGTACTGTTTTTACAAGAAACCTAACTGTATGCAGTGAAATTCCCCCTTCGTTTTATTTGCTCCCTAACTGCTCTGCAGGGAAATGATCATACTTTCAAATGGCACCCCCCACCTTAGTTTCCAGAACTCGAGCAGCTTTGTTTGTTTCCCTGTAGAGCAGCTGAGACCATGTAGAGATTTGTATCCGCAGACCCAGTGCAGTCTGTATATGCTGATTATTAATCAGTCTTGCTGTATCGGCTTCTGGCAGATATTATTTGACTTGTGCTGTTTTGATTATTTATGACCAGACCCCACTGAGCATGTGCTTAGTCTTGGTCTTGCAAAGATGATTAACATAGTTAGAAGATGACAGCCCCCTGCGGCCAACTTTGAAAGCATAAATCATTTGTTTAATTAGGCTTCTGGTGCAGTTTATGTTTATGTTTAGTATACAAAATACAGCATTTCTAGCATTATTCAATTTTAGACTTTAGTTCTTCTATAAGGATACAATCTTTCTATAGTTCCAGTGCATGCTTTCTCTTCTCAAAAAAGCATGATCTTTTCCATTATATAAATGGAATGAACTACTACAGTCATTGATTAAGAAAGGTACACCCCGAAAACCTGCCTTGTACCAAAAAAGATCACTGCCTGTATGTAGATCTCAATGACTATAGTCAATCAACATTGACTAGAACAGATAAATACCCTTTAATTCTTCAGTTATTTATTAACTTGTCCATGGTCTAGAGCTGGTCATACATGACAGAAAACAAATGTGTTTACAGCATGGCTTGCGAGGCTAGCATCAAATGCTGCAGCTGTGTTGTCATTGTTCATTTATGCGCTTCTCAGGGAAACATCATTTATAATACATTTTGCTGCTATACGATTCCCTATAGGCTTCGGTGAGGGAAAAGCTAATGTCAAAAAATCTTTTTCAAATTAGACAATAGGGTAGACAGGTCTGAAAGCAGAAAAAAACGACTGTTGAAGGCAAACCAGTAGGGAAGAGGAATTCTTTTTTGAGAGGGTTTTTGGATATAAATTGCAGGGAGCCTTGTAGTGGAATCTTCTACTGAAATGGTATAATGAGCACAAGGACCTGCTCATTATTGTGAGACAGCTCATGCAGAACACAGCCATAGGGCAACATTTGAGCATTGGATTCTGCCTTGCTGATCCTCCACACTGCCTTACCTCGGGGCATGGCTCCCTGCCTGGACAACGACTTGCCACCAGCTAACATTTGGAAGTAAATTCCAAGTCATACTAATGACCATTCTTATTTCCGCTAAAACTGTCCAAAAATATTCTAATCAGTTACTAAATGCTAATTTAACATAAAATAAAACAATTCGAGATATGTTAAGTGACTCCACATACTTGTGTTGTCTAGTTATTATTTTTCATTTAAATATAGTAACCCATAATACACCATAGATTGTGCAGTTTGCATTATGCAGTGAAAGCTGTAAACTGGGACCATTTTCTTCAAAACTCATTGTAGAGTGTAATAGGGAGGTATAGTGAGCAGCACTTGTAGCACTGGGCCCTAGTTTCAGATCCAGTCAACTACTAGCAAGGAGATTTGAATTATTGATGTGCGGGCCGACCCAATACCTGCGGGACCCACGGGTTTACCTGCGAGTCGGGCAGGTTCGGGCCAACCTCGCACCTCCCTTCCTGCTCTCCCCGGGGAAAAAAACCCAACACGCACATCACTATTTTAAATTGCTCAGGTTGGCCTTGGAATGAAGAACATGATTTAGGCCCCAAAACTGGTGAAACAGGAAGGTGCCCAGTGCAACAAAGGATGGTTGGACCTTATAGCTTGAGAAGAAGACACTTAAATTAGGCCTGTCCAACATAAAACACTTAGGGATATTGAGACTTCACACTTTACAACAGACAAAGAGCCACCGGATGGACCTCCCTGACAAACTATACACTATATATACACTATAAGATTCGCTTGTTTGGCGAGGTCACCAGAGAAGTGGATCTTTCCCCAGATATGCCCACCAAAGGCAGGTGGTACCAAGCTAATTAAATCCTTTGCCCAAGGACCAAACAATCGGATTACAGTGACGGGAACAGATGCCCACAGGATGTGGACCGTATCAACTAGACAATACAGTCCTCAATCAGATGGGAAAATCAAACCTGCCCAATCAACATTTGGGCAATTTTTGATAAGATATTGGTTGGGGGCGCACATTGGAGGGCCCCATGCACGGCATGTCTAAAGGTCTAAAGGACCTGAATCGCCATCTTAAATCGGCCCGTGTATGGCAACCTTTACTCTATATAATCTGTCACTTCTTATTTTATCGAGGATATGCTATGGACTAGAGGTTCTTCTGTGCCCAAAAATTGGGAATGCCTGTAATGTAAGGGGCAGTTTTATTGTTCTCAGCCAATAATGGTTTTATACATGGGGCAACTATGTGAAGCAGTCATCGGTGATTTGCTCATAACTGAAAATCTTATTGTTCAATGACATTCTGTTGGAGGTTATAGGCCAAGCAAGAGCTAGAAGGATCACTCATTTTCTCCCATCTCATATTATACAGATGGTTCTACACAAAGCCCTACACAAAACTGAGCCTTAATGTATAAATCGTCAATAACCATCATATTTTATGCATATGCTTTTTAATCTCTTGAAGTGGAGATTTTTTATTTATTTATGTTCAGCTCCCCCCCTCCCACCATAAAGTTTCGTGACCCCGGTAATTTCCCATAAGGGACTTTTTGTTCCTACTTCCAACAGACAGTACATTGGTAAATGTGTAATCCAGATGCAGATCAGAGCAATCAGCCAAGGCAATTATATTTATTGTTGCCTGATTCATGATTTTGGAGCCTAATGCTTCTAATGTGCAATCAGAGCACTAATTAAGAAGAGCGCTCTCATTTTCATTGGCGAAGGAACACAACAGTGAGAAGACAATACAAGAAGGAGAATCAGCAATTCAATTTTTGGACATGGCTGGGAATTGCTTTATATCCCATGTGACTAGAATTCTGATAACCAAAAATGTCTGGCAATGCACAAAAATATGACGAGTATGAGATTTCCCAGATTAAAAGGAAAAACAACAAGCAAAAACACTTAAAAAAAATTGCAATTAACATAGCTGTGCTGATTGCTAATTGATTGCGTTTAAATTAAAAGCAATCAAAGTTCAATAGCAGCTGTGCTAATTGCAATTTATAGGTCTGGTTTTTCCCATTGAAAAAAATAAATGCATCAATGATGTTATTATCTATTTCATTGTAACGTGTTTTGAATTGTGCCTGTGTAGACAAAATTATGGAGAACTTCATGCATATTTCATAGAGGATGAGTTGGTAGTTGAGGTCATAAGTAAACTCATCGGCTGGCAGTTGTCGTCCAGCAGTAGATGTAGGGCACAAGCTGGATATCCCTAATTTACTGTATGTAATTTTGAAGCAGATAGGGGCCTAAGCATCCTGCATCAAAACCGGCCTAGAGTGTTACTGCCTTTAGCTCACCAGCATCCCAGTTGAGGCACACTGAAGTCAACTCATAGTCAGGGGGCAGATAAGTCATGGAAACCCTAAATAAAGAGCTGTCTGGGAAGGAGGTGAAGACATGATGTAATGAGCAGAAGGTGTCTATGATAATGATCTCCTATTTATCCAATGAGGAAGCTGGTGGAAGTCACACCAGATGAGAAGATAACTCCTGCAGCACTTCAGAAAGAGACACTTGCAAAGGGGACTTTACTCTGCTGTGTCCCTTCGCCTGTAGAATTCCTACAGTTTTTGTTTTATGGCTTCCTCCCTTCTATCAGGATGGGGAGAGGCAGCTTTTTAAATTGCAAACTTTGTCCAGAGAACAAAGTAAATCACCTTGTCTACTCTCCACACGATCTCTACCTAATCCCAAAAGCTATGAAGTAATCACCACCCACCACCAACTGGTGTGTTAGAGAGAAGAGCTGACTAACAATTCAATGTTGCAAGTAGTGAGTAGTCAAAGGAGAGAAGGCGATTGCAGGAGACGGATACTGCTTTCAGTAGCAGTAACAGTAATAATGTATAATGAATGTATAGTCAAGGACTAGGTAGGGGGCACTGTGGGGATAGAGGAGGAAGGTGAGTCCTTTAGGCAGTGACTGGCTGTGCCCACAGAACACAAAGGGAAAGGCAGGAACAGCCTGAAGAGGGCGATGAATCAGACTGGAACAGGTGAAGAGGACAAGGAGTCAGTTCAGGAGCAGACTGGGTAGGAGCAGGATGGAGCAGTGTAGATCAGATAAGGAGACAGGAGCAGACTGGATTAGGCCTGGGCGGTGCAGGCGTAGATCAGATCAAGAGAACGGAGCGGACTAGAAGGATAGAACAGGACGGTGTGGGCTTAGTTCGGGAGCAGACTTGAGATCGGGAGCAGCAGGACTGGATAGCAGGAGGACTGGATAGCAGGCGGACTGGATAAAGATCAGGCTAGGCAGACAAGATACAGACAGGAGAAGGAAAGGTCAAGGTAAGGTCGGGATTGGAGCAAGGACCAGAGCAGGATTCGGAATAGCAAGGCAAGATCAAGGTCAAAGCGGAACCTGAGTAGGAACAGGCAAGGCAAGACAGACAAGGTTTACAGCAGGACTGGAACATAACTGGAAGGGGAAGGCAAGGCAGATCAAGGCAAGGTAAGCAAGACAAGGTTCACAGCAAGACAGGACAAGACAGGGAAGGGTTTAGACAAGACAAGGCAAGGCAGAATAGGAAGGAGGCTAGAGCAGGCACTCTTAGCAAGGGGCAATGCCATAGTGCTAGTATGGGAACCAATGCTCAGGCGAGGAATGTGAGAAGGGCTGGCTTTATATAGGGCAGGGCGAAAATGAGACCCATAGATTCCAATGAGTGAAAATAATTGTTGTGCTTCAAAAAAACATTTCGCACTGCATCAAGTGTCAAAAAATGTTGTCGCCCATAGACTTTGGAGAATTTTTGCTGTTTTGCAAATTTTCGGTGAGGCAAAACGGGTCAGATTTGCCCATCACTACCAACAACCACTTTAAATTGAAAATCTCATCACAACTGACAGCCTGCATACTGTATATTGTGACCAAATGTACAAATTGTTAAACTCTTACTTTTATTTCACATATTCTTTTTCTTTCGTGAATCTGCTCTAATATTCTGTTTTGCCAGAAAAAAAAATACCTATTGACTCCAATGCATTTGGTGCAAGAAAAAAAAATCCAGATTGACTCAAATGCCTCAAGGAAAAAACACCCACTGATTCCAATGAATTTGGCATGATATAAAAAAACAGTGAAAAAAATGCACATTGATTCCAATGCATTTGATGAGAGAAAATACTCTAGATGCATTTAGTGCTAGAAATAACACAGCAAAAAATGTCCATTGACCCCAATGCATTTGATGCAAGAAGTAAACGTCCTTTGACTCCAAAGCCCATTGACTCCTGTGTATTTGGAGTGAGGAAAAATGCTTGTTGACTTTGGTGCAAGAAGAAAACGTCCTTGGACTCCAATACATTAAGGGGCCGATTCACAAAGGGTCGAATATCGAGGGTTAATTAACCCTCGATATTCGACTGGGAATTAAAATCCTTCGACTTCGAATATCGAAGTCAAAGGATTTTAGCGCAAATAGTGCGATTGAACGATCGAAGGAATAATCCTTTCGATCGAACGATAAAATCCTTCGAATCGAACGATTCGAAGGATTTTAATCCAACGATCGAAGGAATGTCCTTCGATCAAAAAAACTTAGGAAAGCCTATGGGACCTTCCCCATAGGCTAACATTGAGTTCGGTAGCTTTTAGATGGCGAACTAGGGGGTCGAAGTTTTTTCTTAAAGAGACAGTACTTCGACTATCGAATGGTCGAACGATTTTTAGTTCGAAGTCGTAGTCGTAGTCGAAGGTCATAGTAGCCCATTCGATGGTCGAAGTAGCCCAAAAAACACTTCGAAATTCTACGTTTTTTTACTTCAAATCCTTCACTCGAAGTTAGTGAATCGGCCCCTAGGCGTAAGAAAAAACGAATGCTGTTGATGCATCAACAAAATAAACATTAATTGACTACAAGGCAAGAATTCCCCAAATGTATCCATGGTTTTACAATTTTTTCTGCCAGGCATAACGGGCCAGTTTTGCTCATCACTAGTCCTCACCTGAAAACAAAAAAATAGACTGTGTGTTTGGTAGAACAACAATTTGTTGGTTAAATAAATTGCAAAATATTTCTGAATCTTTTCTGGTGTGATGTAATGAAAGAAATGCAGCCTCCCATGCAGGGTCCAGCTGGGAATTGTACAAAAGCTGCACGGACCATTGTTTGACCTCTGTGCCCAGATCAATGGAGAAGAACCTCGGAGAACTCCAATTAGATTGATGTAAGCGATGTATCAGTGGCAGGCACATCCCGCAGCGGGCACGGAACTTTACCTCCTGCTGAAAAATAGCTCCTTATCTTTTTAAGTAATATTGCATCTATCTTCCATGGCTCATTCTCCACTCTCTTTTTGCCACTAATGAGAACAGGTTTGACGTACATCAAATTGAAAAAGTCCTTTTGACAGCACTTGCAGGCGTCAAGCTGTTCTCAGGTAGGACCCCACTAGAGAGGCTAAAGCAGTCAGACGACGGATTCTTTTGTCGTTAATTCCCACTCCAGTAATTTTGTGTCTGTCAATAGCGTTTCCCTTTTTTTTTTTTTTTTTTAGCGAGGCAGTCAGCGATACATTAGGTAAACTGTCATAATATTTTTGGAGCTCAAGTGAATTCAATTATTTTTTGAGCAATGAATGTGTCAGAAATAGTTGTGCTAAATGTCGCTTTTAATTTTAATTTTAATCTTAAACGAACAGTTTTTATTTTTCCTTCCTATGAACGGGGCTCCAAGCCCACAGCATTCTCTGGAAAGTTGCTTTCTTGTATAGCAGGAGGATAGCAGTTCTGCTGGGCTAGGACAAGAGGAAATATTTTGAAGCAGGGAATCTAGAGGAAGGGAGATTTACTGGTAGATACCATCTACTGAGAGAAATAGGTTGGTGGCATTGTCTGCAAAAAATGAGTAAGCACTGAGTTTTAAATCCAACCTCTCACAGCTTAGGTTGGATTGGCAACTAGACCCTTGATGAACTTGAGTGTTGTGGCAGTGGTGTAACTAGAGGTGGACGCCCCCCCCCCACTCCACACTCATGCCCTGCCATTCCACCCTTTATGTGTTTTTATTGCGTCTCTAGCAGGCCCCATGGGGTTCCAAAACTTGCACATAGGGAATGTGTAACTGATCACAGAGAAATAGTAACATAGTAAGTTAGCCTGTAAAAAAGACACACGTCCATCAAGTTCAAACGTTTAAGTCAGTATATAACCTGCCTAACTGCCAGTTGATCCAGAGGAAGGCAAAAAACCCCACCTGAAGCCTCTCCAATTTGCCTCAGAGGGGGAAAAATTCCTTCCTGACTCCAAAATGGCAATGGGACCAGTCCCTGGATGTCAGGGAGCCGGGAGCTCCCTCCAGGGAGGTAGTCAGGATCAAGGAGGAAGCCCTCTTGAGGGAGCAAGGTCGCGGTATCCGAAGGGTTAAGCAGAATCAGTAGTAGTGGTCACAGGCAGGAGTTAACGAGGGCAGGCAGATCAGAATCAAATATCAAGAGTTCAGGCAGGGGGTCAGAACCAAGGCAGGAGCTAGAAACAGACTGGGAGCTGGAAACAGGCTGGAAACAGGCTGGAATCAAGCTGGAATCAGGAAACAAACAGGAACCCAGGATTAATGGCAGCAAATCCTATTCTTGGGCGCCGTCACAGTGTTTTGGGAGCCCTTTTATGACGAGATCCCGGCACCAGTGATGACATCATCATGCAGCGACGCTGCAGCCATGTGTTCAGCATGGGCGCCGCCATCTTGGATCTTCACTGTGACCGCCGGGAATGTAAAGAGTGCCGTCGAGTACTTCTGGGTCGGGTACTTCTGGCAGTCCTGACACTGGATCAACTTGTACTATGAGCTATCTCCCATAACCCTGTATTCCCTCACTTACTAAACACCATCCAACCCGTTCTTAAACCAGAACCAGGCCGCGGACAGTCTTAAACTGGGCCACCGATCCTAGAGACCAATTAACGTGGCGCGCCGGCGCTCCAGAATTGGACGTCGACCGTTCCTGGATATAATAAATGGGAAAAACCTTATTGGCTTAAAAATGTGCATTAGAGAATATCTGTTGAAGACAAGTGAACAAAAGTGTGGTTTTATTTTCCTGTAGTAGTTTGTGTCTAGTTCCTTGGAGATGATGGAGGTAGAGTTGCTGTTATAGGATTTGATCTTAGATCCAGTCTTTTGCTTTAAAGTATTTTTTATATAATTTCATTTAAACCAAGACAACTAATTTGGCCTTGTTTAGTTGGCTGAACGTGATTCGAATGATGTCAAGATTTCTTCTTCCACTTTATCTGTGGGCAACAAATCTGTCAGTTGTAGAGGGATTTCAGGTCCTACAAGGGAAATAGGATGATGTGGGTAGGTGTAAACATTCCCAAACAGGTTCAGGGCGCTGAACTATACAGACTATCTGCCATTTGTGCTTCTTGTGAATTTTTTATAGAGATATACATAATATGTGCTGTTTTTAACTCTGGAACGTTAGTCAGTTGCTGAGAAGAGAGGACTCCTGCCAGCGATGGCTTCACACGGGGTATTGTTTGCGCACATAGAAAACAACAAAAGATGTTTCCTTGTGCCAATTCAACAGTAAACAGCAAAAAAAAATGATTTTAAAAGCTTATGTAGCTCAGCCTCCACATCATAAAACAACGTATTGTGCCAGCTTCAATGCCATGTAATTGTCATGTGATTTGTAATGGTGAAGTGGGCAGAAACGATGAGTCTGTACCGATACCCACTTTTGTTCTCTCTGGAAATATTCCCGTTCGTCTCACGGTTGTTTCTCCGGATGAGCGCTGTTCTGACCTTCCTTGTTCTTGTTTGTTCTTGTACCATATTCAAGGCTGTTCTGTTTTCCCCCAGATCTCCGTCAGGCTGTGTAACGTGAAACAGCATAACTCATATCTACATGAATCATTATACCGTATACTCGCAGGACCCACAACGGTTTTATTTTATTCGACCTGCCATGAGATGCCTTGAGTCTGTTTTAGTGACGTAGGCTTTAAATAACTGAACATGATGCACTTAGACAGTACAAAGATAAATTAAATTATGGGACCGTTATCCAGAATGCTCGAGACCTGGGGATTTCCGGATAATGTGGATCTCCATACCTTAAGGGGCTTATGTATCAAAAGTCAGATTTTAGTCGTTTTTGAAATCATGACTAAACTCACACACTCTAAGGGGCAGATTTACTTTATTATTATACTAAAGAGTGAAGTGGCTAACGCTAGCAACTTTTCACCAGCTTTGTCACCTGAAGGGACATCGTCAATTCGCTAGCGAACGGGACCGTCACTAGCAGTCATTTGCACTCTATCGCCAGGCGACTTTTCGCTCTGGCGTACGGACGTTACTCGGCAAATTCACTAAAATGCGGATTTTACTGAACTTTACTTTTTTTTGCCTTCGCCAACTAATACCAGGGGAAGTGCTTTAAAGCAGCGAGATCTTCCTCAATCTTCTGTCACTTACATCATATCCTGTGAGCTGAAAATGCAACGTTCAAAAAACGTTGGCGACTTTTCCTTTTTTTTTAAGGTTGATTGGCTGCAAAAATCCTAACTTACTTTTTTGTGTAAGCGGTTTTCTCTACATATTTTATTAAATATGGAACATTCATTTTACAGCGGGCTCTTGTGTAGGGCATTATATTAATTATCTTTATTAAGTCTTTATTAAAGTTCCCTGGACATGTATAATATAAACCGGTAACTTAAACCATTTGCAGCAACATTTAACATAAAGACCTCCATACAACTTTAAATTTCCCGCCCTATGCAAATTGACACAAGCGCAAGATCACTAACGAAGTTTTGCTAGACACAAATGAACGCTAGCGCCTCTTCGCTATGAAATACCTGCACAGCCGAAGTAACGCTAGCGTATTTGCACCTGGCAAAGTGGAGCGATGGGTGCGAAGCTGACACTGGCAAAAATTCCTCCGTTAGTGAATCTGCCTCTAAGGGGTATATTTAGCAAAAAGTGAAGCTAGAGATCACCACAGTCTGCTAGAGTGAAATACCGCCGCTCTCCATTCATTTCTTCATTTCACTTTCACCCTTTGATAAATACGCCTTTAAAAATCCCATAGAAATGAATGGAGAGAGGCAGAATTTTACTCTAGCGGACTGTGGTGATCTCTAAGCTCACTCTTTGATAAATATACCCCTAAAACTACGAATGTCATGACATTTCTTAAAATGTCTGAATAAAACAAGTACAAACAGAAAATGACTCTGAACGATGCATTAAAAAAAATCAGAATACCTTGAAAACCTCGAAAAATGTGAGTTTTTCGGAAAATTCATAGCTAAAAAAATATCCTAAGTCCAAATTGATTTAAAATGGTCCCATAGGATCAGCGCAGCTCCCATTAACTTCTATAGGACCTCGACAACTTTTACCTGGCAAAGTTTTGTATTAGTGGTTTTCGTGATTTTTACACTATATAAATCTCGAATTTTTAGAGATTCGTGGAAAAAAACTAATTTCGATTGTTGGTCAATGGATTGCTAAGTCTAAGTAACCAAAAAATCTATTTGACTTTAATAAAAACCCAATAGGATTTTTTTTGCCTCCAATAAGGATTAATTTTATCTTAGGTGTGCTCAAGTACAAAGTCGCCTTGACCCCAATTGCATCAGGCTCAAACATAGTGCTGCTGGAATTCTGGGAAAAATACTGCATTATGGGAACATAACATCACAATTGTGTCTTCCAGCTTCTCGCTGTGATATTTATACAGTAAATCTTTATTATAGAGTGGTGATTTAGCAACTACCAAGTGATGAGTGAGAAACCGTATCGGCTCCCTAAAAATCTATAGCTATGCTGTTTAGGGTCATAGTGTTGGAGTTATTTTTCTATGATGCACTAGAAGGACACATATGTAGGCTTCTACCAATGGTGCTGGACTGGGAAAAGAAGGATCTCCTCATAAAGGAGAACTAAACCCCCCATGATGATATGTCCCCACTGGTCCCCTCCGCTGGCCCCCCTCCCTGCCTCCCCCCTGCACAGTCTTACCCCTAAATTTTGTTCCCTCTAGAAATAGCCGCCGCACATGCAGAGTGTGCGCAGCGGAGCTCACGGGTGCCATCTTCTTCTCTTCGGTAATCTTTGTGAAGTGAGCGGCATATTGGCGCATGTGCAGTTGGAGCAATCTTCCAGTTTCGACAACTGCGCATGTGCCTAAAGAGATGGAAATTGCCGATGGGGAGGAAGACTCTAAGATTACCAAAGAGAAGAAGATGGCTCCCATGAGCTCATTCTGCATGTGCGGTGGCTATTTCTAGAGGGGGCAGAATTCAGGGGTAAGACTGTGCAGGGGAAGGCAGGGAGGGGGGGACAGCAGAGGGGGGGACAGGGGGGACTTATCACCATGGGGGGTTTAGTTCTCCTTTAAGGGAAATTATGAGCTGCCATAGCGATGCAGTAGAATAATGGGTTCTTCAAAGTTTAGGTGCCCTGTGTTTGTTGGCACGTGGGCCCATGCAGGGTACAAATTGGTTTCATTCGTGAGCCATGATGTAGATGGTGTAGGCCATAGTGGTGCATTGGGTCAATTATGATCAGTGCAAAAAGTTTTTTTATTTCTGTTTGGAGCAGGAATACATCACTGCATTCCAGATGGGTTCCCAGGCTGCATGAGTGTTTTGTATCAGTACCAACCCATGTGCCATGCTTCTGTTTATGTTAATGGTGGTACAAGTTTCCAGTGGATGCAGAGCGAGATGTCTTTCCACATATCTTGTACTCAGGTCAACATTAAGCTGGGGCTTGAGTTCATATGTACAAAACCAAATATAACTAATGTTAGGGGCCACCAGTGCTCACCCATTTGACCAGGGATCTTTTTACCGCACCCAGGCCCAATAGTGCAAATACCAAGTGCACCTACTCAGGTGTCAAACCATCAGGGAAGATTCCATCCAAGCTATAAACTCTTGAGCTTTAGATGTCTACATGCTGTACATGTGTGAATGAATGGCGGCCGGATAAATCGAGACCTGTTGTTGAGAAGAGAGTTTAAGTACCATGTAACGTTAAAGGAATTGTTCAGTGTAAAAATAAAAACTGGGTAAATAGATAGGCTGTGCAAAATAAAAAAATGTTTCTAATATAGTTAGTTGGCCAAAAATGTAATGTATAAAGGCTGGAGTGATTTGATGTATAACAAGTCAGTCAGAGCACTACTTTTCAGCTCTCTTGGTTTACACTGACTGGTTGCCCTGGTTACCAGGCAGTAACCAATCAGAGACTTGAGGGGGGGGCCACATGGGTCATATCTGTTGCTTTTGAATCTGAGCTGAATGCTGAGGATCAATTACAAACTCACTGAACAGAAATGTACCATGTGGCCCCCCTTCAAGTCGCTGACTAACTCAGAGTTAGAGAGCTGAAAAGCAGGAAGTTGGATTCTGGCTGTTTTATTAGACATCTGTTCACTCCAGCCTTTATACATTACATTTTTGGCTAACTAACTATATTAGAAACATTTTTTATTTTGCACAGCCTATCTATTTACACCGTTTTTATTTCCACACTGAACTATTCCTTTAAAGCTATACACGAGTCTGCAGAGATATGTCATAATGATCCTGATTACGGCACAATTGAATAGTGGACATTTTAATGAGCTTCATTTCTGCTTTTTGTACTTGGGAAAGAAGGATGTTTCTCTCGTTTGGTGCATTTGGCAACGTAGTAATGACTGTCCTTGTGTGACGAGCACAAAGACCATCTCAGAGAAACAAGACTGAACAGTGTGATTAAACTGTTGCAGATCGTGAAAACAAAATTCAAGCTCGAGACAGCTAGGGTTTTGTGTGGGAAACCCATTCTACCTAAAAAAAACAAAAAACACAAGGTTTAAAACAAAAAGGGTTATGGGCGAGAAAGCGCAACCAGATGTACCACACTGAGGTTTATAATACAAACAAATGGATTATTACTTGATCCACATCTTACTAATAAACAGCAGCTTGCAATAGAAAGGGTAGAATAGAAAAGCTTTTAATGTTTAATCACAAAACACTTTAAGTTGTTGCATTTTCTCTTTTATGATTTTACGGGAGCACGATTCTATTTTGAGTGTATTCATTTGCAAAAAAAAAGGTGAAATGTACCAGAGCTAGAGGAAAATAAACCTTAATACATAGAAATAATGTACTATGACTGCGATAAAGGAGATGCCAACTTAAAGGGGTAGATTTACTAAGCGCCAAAAATTCGCCGGCGACGGCTTCAAAGCCATCGCAACACTTCGCCAGGCGAAAATTCGCTTAAACAATGGTAATTTACTAAAATGTAAAGTTGCGCCCAGGGTGCAAATTTTCGCTAGCGTTACTTCGGCAATGCGAGCAAATCAAATCGATGATGCGTTAGCGTTCAATTTTGCCTAGCGCAACTTCGTTAGAGGTCTTCGCTCAGGATAATTTGCATATGGCGGGAAATTTAAAGTTGAATGGACGTATATGTTGCAGCAAATACATTACATTACACAATTCCAGGAAACCTTAATAAAGAAAATAGAGATGTTATTATAATGCCCTACACATGAGCCCAGTGTATAATGTTCCATATGTTAGAAAATGTATGGGGGAACCCAGTTACCCAAAAACAATTTCAAGGACTTTAGCAGGCTAACACTCTGTAAAAAGGAAAAGACGCTAAGGTTTTTTGGACTTAGAAACTCTTTCCACTAGTGATGGGCGAATTTGCGCCGTTTCGCTTCGCCGAAAAATTAGCGAATTTCGCACGAAATTTGCAAAACTGCAAAAAATTCGCTAAGCGGGGCCGGCGTCCGATTTTGACAACGCCGAGCATTTTTTGGCCGTTTCACAAATTTTTTCGCCGGCGGCGAATTGGCCAAATTTGCCGCGAATTACCGCCAGGCGAATAAATTCGCCCATCATTATTTTCCACTAAAGGAAGATCTATGCACTCAGAGGTAACGTTCAGTAAAATCCGCATCTTAGTGAATTTGCGGAGTAACGTCCATTTGCCAGAGCGAAAATTTGCCTGGCGATAGAGTGTGAATCACCGCTAGCGTCTATCTCCTTCGCTAGCTAAGTAACGCCTGCTCCCACTTGTGAATCAGCGAAGTCCCTGAAAACGGTAACACTGGCGAATCTTCGCCAACGTTAGTCACTTCGCCCTTTAGTAAATCTGGCCCAAAATGTCTTCTACCTCAGAGTATGTAATCTATTGTACCTTCTGGTTGTATTTATAGGAGGGCATCAGTTTGCTCACCTTTACTCCCACCAAAGGGTTCATCCAAAATAGGGTTGGGCCTCTTGAGATTTAGGAAGAGGGAGTTATCACCATGTGGTTCTGTCTCTTTGAGCCCTCCACTTGCTGTAGGAGTGGATGTTGCTGGAGAGCCTGAGGGAGGAGGCCTCGGTAGTAGAAGAAAGTGTGGAGTTAGATCTTATTACACCTCACTCTAGGAGTAAGAGTCAGGCTGAAGGTAGTTAGAAGAAAATCCAGAGACTGCATTAAAGAGACTGGGTTTTATTTGCCAGCGTTGGTATTCATGCTTTCAAGCTCAAGGAAAGAGAGATTAGGTGGAGCAACTATAAGGGGCCTTGCACTCTGTTGCTGGTGCCCTGTCTAATACTATCAAGGGAAGTAGTTGAACTATAGGTATCCAAAAACCTGTTATCCAGAAAGCTCTGAATTACAGGATGGCCGTTTCCCATTTTATCCAAATGTTTAAACATTATTTCATTGTTCTATGTTATAATAAAACAGTAGCTTGTACTTGATCCCAGCTAAGATATAATTAATCCTTATTGGAAGCAAAAGCAGCCTATTGGGTTTATTTAAAGGGGTTGTTCACCTTCAAGTCAACTTTTAGTATGATGTAGAGAGTGATAGAGAGTCTCTTATTCAAATCACTGCATGGTTGCTAGGGTAATTTGAACCCTAACAACAACATTGATGAAATTGCAAACTGGAGAGCTGCTGAATAAAAAGCTAAATAACTCAAAAACCACAAATAATAAAAAATGAAAACCAATTGCAAATTGTCTCAGAATATCACTCCCTACTCCCTGAGTAACACAGAGAAAGGAATTGGTATCTCTAGCCCTCCTACATGCATTACTTAAAGGAACAGTAACATGAAAAAAACACTACTTCATAGGAACTATAATAGTGTTTCTGAAGCAAACAGATCAGTTTTACCCGTGCAGGGCAACACTACTTGATATTTTCATTACTTCAAAACACTTTAATTTTTTGGTGTTAGTGTTCCTTTAATTTTTCTGCCTGCTGTAGACTGATATTTTGTAACGACTTACATTCATCACCACATCTGTTGTGGAAAGAGTAATAGAGACTAGTTTGTGTTGTTCCCAAGTAAGATGTTTCTGCTTCAGTAAGTATAATTCTCCATGGATATGTGATATTTATTTTATATAATGGACGTGATCATACTTTGATGTATAATCATGTACAAATGTGCTTAGCTCAGCACTTCTGGGGTCATTAATCATTGCTAGTCTTCTCCTTTATGCTGGTAATGCACTCAGAAAGGTCATTAAGATCTGGGCCGTTTTGTATGGATCTCTGTGCCCTTAAATTGTCGGCTACTTTGGGGAAGGAAGTCATTTGTAGCACTCACACTTACATGTAATAATGGTTTGCTCCTAATTGGAGCCTATTGTTAACTATAAACTAAAAACAATGGATATTACATGGATTAGTTTCTTCTGAAAAATATGCTGACTTGCACATTCTTCCCTCTGGGGCTCATTTATCACAGAAGCAGGTAGCAGAGATTCCTGATGTTGGTGTATAGAAAACTCTACCCTTGCATGAGCTCATACAATACATTTTGTGAGACCTTGGTGCTTCCAAAACAGAGGATCCTGTTTAATGCCAACCAGCCTGATATATATATAGAGGGCCTTCAATAAATGTACTGTCCAGTATTCTCAGGGGTATTTATATATGCTTACTTAGCCACCAGTAAAGTGTTATTATTATCTTTATTGTTTATTATTCACATCAGTTTCTGTCCCATTGGAGCTTACAATCTAAGGTTCCTATCACATTCACACAACAGGATTACCTATAACCTGACTGTAGTGTGGAAGGACATGAGAGTAGGCAGAAGAAGCCCATGTAGAACATGCAATCTCCTTGCAGATAATTCCCAAACTCAGGACCCCAGCTCTGCAAGGCAAAAGTACTATCTACTGGGCCTCCATGCAAAATCTTCTGAAGATTTCCTATTGAATTATGGGGAAAAAGTTACATGATATCAAAGCAGTGTTTGGTAGTGCTATATATATTTCCCAAGTGCCCATGTGGAGTGGTGAACTTCTAAAAAGATAGGTTCGCTTGCATAGGAGGGCCCAAAGCAATGAATGTGTCACCTACAGATCAGTTAAGAGAGAGTCAGTGATCCCCAACCAGTAGCTCATGAGCAACATGTTCCTCACCAACCCCTTGGATGTTGCTCCCAGTGGCCTCAAAGCAGGTGCTTATTTTTGAATTCCAGGCTTGGAGGTCAGTTTTGGTTGTATACTGTCAAACAGAGCATCATGTACTGTAGATTGACAATCCACATAGATGCTACCAAATGGCCAATCACAAAACTTATTTGGCACCCCAAGAACATTTTTCATGCTAGTGTTGCTCCCCAACTCCTTTTACTTCTGAATGTTGTTCACACGTTCAAAAGGATGGGTATCCCTGGCATAGAGATATTGCTCCACAGCACAGAAAAACAAAGAACTGCTCTTATAGCCAAGCAGGTGGCTCTACCTCATGGACAGGATACTAGTGACCAAGGCTACCTTGAGAACACAGTCCATCCAAGATAGGGGGCTCACTGGGAAAAATGCATACATAGAATCTCATGCTCTCTCACCTGCAATCCTAAAATCCCCACCCACCATGGGATGGAGCAATAAGAGTCAAAAGGGTCAATCACATAAAACTCAGTCGCACTATTCCACAGTGATAAACTTGATATTACTATGAGGCCAAAGGGGCTTGAATCCAAAATGCCTGTCCACCACTGATTTAGACCAACCACAAAGCGGTCTGTATCACAATATTTAATGCATTTACTGGTTAAGATAATAGTTTTTTGATTAAACAAAACTTTATTCTCTTCCAGTGAACCTGGATCACTTTCAGATTCTACGAGCGATTGGCAAAGGCAGCTTTGGCAAGGTAGGACTTTATATATTTATTTTTTATGAATTTAAGTATGATCATCAGAATGGAAAGAGCGAGACTAGTTTATTATGGGCTGTCAATGTGCAAGAAAAAATATATATTGGTCTTTATGGCTTACTACAACTGTGGCAATGTTGTCTGTTATTAGTTAATGAGCCCCAGGACCTACTCTGGCACATTCAAGTTACTTGGAGTAGAGTCCTGCATTGGGCTGGAATACCAGCAAAGTGGTCAGGTTTTGGGCAGAAAGAGCCCAGTTTCCTGACCATTCGGGTGGTCTGCAAGTATCCTGCCTGGGTACCAATTGACAAAATAATCTTCAGATGGGCCTCACCACAACCCCCCTCCCTCGCTGCATGCTCTTGTGAGTTTAAAGAAAAAGAG